>NC_065565.1:3949498-4037853 GCF_022605725.1 Anthonomus grandis grandis
ACACATCTCGTGAGAGTATTTTCGGTTTTTTTATGTTAAAAATTCTGCTTTTGAAGGACAAATTCTGTTCTATTATACTTAGAAAGTTGAATTAAAAACTACCAGTAAGGAAACCATAAACTACAACAATCTGGAAAGTTTCAAAGATCTACTTCAAAAAAAAGTGAAAATTTTGGCCAATTTTCGGTTTTTTCATGTTAAAAATTCTGCTTTTTAGGGACAAATTCTGTTCTATTATACTTAGAATGTTGATTTAAAAACTACCAGTAAGGAAACCATTAGTTATAACAATCTGGAAAGTTTCAAAGATCTACTCCAAAAAAAAGTGAAAATTTTGGTCAATTTTCGGTTTTTTTATGTTAAAAATTCTGCTTTTGAAGGACAAATTCTGTTCTATTATACTTAGAAAGTTGAATTAAAAACTACCAGTAAGGAAACCATAAACTATAACAATCTGGAAAGTTTCAAAGATCTACTTCAAAAAAAAGTGAAAATTTTGGCCAATTTTCGGTTTTTTTATGTTAAAAATTCTGCTTTTGAGGGACAAATTCTGTTCTATTATACTTAGAAAGTTGAATTAAAAACTACCAGTAAGGAAACCATAAACTACAACAATCTGGAAAGTTTCAAAGATCTACTTCAAAAAAAAGTGAAAATTTTGGCCAATTTTCGGTTTTTTCATGTTAAAAATTCTGCTTTTTAGGGACAAATTCTGTTCTATTATACTTAGAAAGTTGAATTAAAAACTACCAGTAAGGAAACCATAAACTATAACAATCTGGAAAGTTTCAAAGATCTACTTCAAAAAAAAGTGAAAATTTTGGCCAATTTTCGGTTTTTTTATGTTAAAAATTCTGCTTTTGGGGGACAAATTCTGTTCTATTATACTTAGAGAGTTGATTTAAAAACTACCAGTAAGGAAACCATAAACTCTAACAATCTGGAAAGTTTCAAAGATCTACTTCAAAAAAAAGTGAAAATTTTGGCCAATTTTCGGTTTTTTCATGTTAAAAATTCTGCTTTTAAGGGACAAATTCTGTTCTATTATACTTAGAAAGTTGATTTAAAAACTACCAGTAAGGAAACCATAAACTACAACAATCTGGAAAGTTTCAAAGATCTACTTCAAAAAAAAGTGAAAATTTTGGCCAATTTTCGGTTTTTTTATGTTAAAAATTCTGCTTTTGGGGGACAAATTCTGTTCTATTGTACTTAGAAAGTTGATTTAAAAACTACCAGTAAGGAAACCATGAATTATAACAGTCTGGAAAGTTTCAAAGATCTACTCCATAAAAAAGTGAAAATTTTGGCCAATTTTCGGTTTTTTTATGTTAAAAATTCTGCTTTTGGGGGACAAATTCTGTTCTATTATACTTAGAAAGTTGATTTAAAAACTACCAGTAAGGAAACCATGAATTATAACAATCTGGAAAGTTTCAAAAATCTACTCCAAAAAAAAGTGAAAATTTTGGCCAATTTTCGGTTTTTTCATGTTAAAAATTCTGCTTTTTAGGGACAAATTCTGTTCTATTATACTTAGAAAGTTGATTTAAAAACTACCAGTAGGGAAACCATAAACTATAACAATCTGGAAAGTTTCAAAAATCTACTCCAAAAAAAAGTGAAAATTTTGGCCAATTTTCGGTTTTTTCATGTTAAAAATTCTGCTTTTGGGGGACAAATTCTGTTCTATTGTACTTAGAAAGTTGATTTAAAAACTACCAGTAAGGAAACCATGAATTATAACAATCTGGAAAGTTTTAAAGATCTACTCCAAAAAAAAGTGAAAATTTTGGCCAATTTTCGGTTTTTTTATGTTAAAAATTCTGCTTTTGGGCGACAAATTCTGTTCTATTGTACTTAGAAAGTTGATTTAAAAATTACTAGTAAGAAAACCATAAACTATAACAATCTGGAAAGTTTCAAAAATCTACTCCAAAAAAAAGTGAAAATTTTGGACAATTTTCGGTTTTTTCATGTTTAAAATTCTGCTTTTGGGGGACAAATTCTGTTCTATTATACTTAGAAAGTTGATTTAAAAACTACCAGTAAGGAAACCATGAATTATAACAATCTGGAAAGTTTCAAAGATCTACTCCAAAAAAAAGTGAAAATTTTGGACAATTTTCGGTTTTTTCATGTTTAAAATTATGCTTTTTAGGGACAAATTCTGTTCTATTATACTTAGAAAGTTGATTTAAAAACTACCAGTAAGGAAACCATAAACTCTAACAATCTGGAAAGTTTCAAAAATCTACTCCAAAAAAAAGTGAAAATTTTGGCCAATTTTCGGTTTTTTCATGTTAAAAATTCTGCTTTTGGGGGACAAATTCTGTTCTATTGTACTTAGAAAGTTGATTTAAAAACTACCAGTAAGGAAACCATGAATTATAACAATCTGGAAAGTTTCAAAGATCTACTCCATAAAAAAGTGAAAATTTTGGCCAATTTTCGGTTTTTTTATGTTAAAAATTCTGCTTTTGGGGGACAAATTCTGTTCTATTATACTTAGAAAGTTGATTTAAAAACTACCAGTAAGGAAACCATGAATTATAACAATCTGGAAAGTTTCAAAAATCTACTCCAAAAAAAAGTGAAAATTTTGGCCAATTTTCGGTTTTTTCATGTTAAAAATTCTGCTTTTTAGGGACAAATTCTGTTCTATTATACTTAGAAAGTTGATTTAAAAACTACCAGTAGGGAAACCATAAACTATAACAATCTGGAAAGTTTCAAAAATCTACTCCAAAAAAAAGTGAAAATTTTGGCCAATTTTCGGTTTTTTCATGTTAAAAATTCTGCTTTTGGGGGACAAATTCTGTTCTATTGTACTTAGAAAGTTGATTTAAAAACTACCAGTAAGGAAACCATGAATTATAACAATCTGGAAAGTTTTAAAGATCTACTCCAAAAAAAAGTGAAAATTTTGGCCAATTTTCGGTTTTTTTATGTTAAAAATTCTGCTTTTGGGCGACAAATTCTGTTCTATTGTACTTAGAAAGTTGATTTAAAAATTACTAGTAAGAAAACCATAAACTATAACAATCTGGAAAGTTTCAAAAATCTACTCCAAAAAAAAGTGAAAATTTTGGACAATTTTCGGTTTTTTCATGTTTAAAATTCTGCTTTTGGGGGACAAATTCTGTTCTATTATACTTAGAAAGTTGATTTAAAAACTACCAGTAAGGAAACCATGAATTATAACAATCTGGAAAGTTTCAAAGATCTACTCCAAAAAAAAGTGAAAATTTTGGACAATTTTCGGTTTTTTCATGTTTAAAATTATGCTTTTTAGGGACAAATTCTGTTCTATTATACTTAGAAAGTTGATTTAAAAACTACCAGTAAGGAAACCATGAATTATAACAATCTGGAAAGTTTCAAAAATCTACTCCAAAAAAAGTGAAAATTTTGGCCAATTTTCGGTTTTTTTATGTTAAAAATTCTGCTTTTGGGGGACAAATTCTGTTCTATTATACTTAGAAAGTTGATTTAAAAACTACCAGTAAGGAAACCATGAATTATAACAATCTGGAAAGTTTCAAAAATCTACTCCAAAAAAAAGTGAAAATTTTGGCCAATTTTCGGTTTTTTTATGTTAAAAATTCTGCTTTTGGGGGACAAATTCTGTTCTATTATACTTAGAAAGTTGATTTAAAAACTACCAGTAAGGAAACCATGAATTATAACAATCTGGAAAGTTTCAAAGATCTACTCCAAAAAAAAGTGAAAATTTTGGACAATTTTCGGTTTTTTCATGTTAAAAATTATGCTTTTTAGGGACAAATTCTGTTCTATTATACTTAGAAAGTTGATTTAAAAACTACCAGTAGGGAAACCATAAACTATAACAATCTGGAAAGTTTCAAAAATCTACTCCAAAAAAAAGTGAAAATTTTGGCCAATTTTCGGTTTTTTCATGTTAAAAATTCTGCTTTTTAGGGACAAATTCTGTTCTATTATACTTAGAAAGTTGATTTAAAAACTACCAGTAGGGAAACCATAAACTATAACAATCTGGAAAGTTTCAAAAATCTACTCCAAAAAAAAGTGAAAATTTTGGCCAATTTTCGGTTTTTTCATGTTAAAAATTCTGCTTTTTAGGGACAAATTCTGTTCTATTATACTTAGAAAGTTGATTTAAAAACTACCAGTAAGGAAACCATGAATTATAACAATCTGGAAAGTTTCAAAGATCTACTCCAAAAAAAAGTGAAAATTTTGGACAATTTTCGGTTTTTTCATGTTAAAAATTATGCTTTTTAGGGACAAATTCTGTTCTATTATACTTAGAAAGTTGATTTAAAAACTACCAGTAGGGAAACCATAAACTATAACAATCTGGAAAGTTTCAAAAATCTACTCCAAAAAAAAGTGAAAATTTTGGCCAATTTTCGGTTTTTTCATGTTAAAAATTCTGCTTTTTAGGGACAAATTCTGTTCTATTATACTTAGAAAGTTGATTTAAAAACTACCAGTAAGTAAACCATGAATTATAACAATCTGGAAAGTTTCAAAAATCTACTCAAAAAAAAAGTGAAAATTTTGGCCAATTTTCGGTTTTTTCATGTTAAAAATTCTGCTTTTTAGGGACAAATTCTGTTCTATTATACTTAGAAAGTTGATTTAAAAACTACCAGTAGGGAAACCATAAACTATAACAATCTGGAAAGTTTCAAAAATCTACTCCAAAAAAAAGTGAAAATTTTGGCCAATTTTCGGTTTTTTCATGTTAAAAATTCTGCTTTTTAGGGACAAATTCTGTTCTATTATACTTAGAAAGTTGATTTAAAAACTACCAGTAAGGAAACCATGAATTATAACAATCTGGAAAGTTTCAAAGATCTACTCCATAAAAAAGTGAAAATTTTGGCCAATTTTCGGTTTTTTCATGTTAAAAATTCTGCTTTTTAGGGACAAATTCTGTTCTATTATACTTAGAAAGTTGATTTAAAAACTACCAGTAAGGAAACCATGAATTATAACAATCTGGAAAGTTTCAAAGATCTACTCCATAAAAAAGTGAAAATTTTGGCCAATTTTCGGTTTTTTCATGTTAAAAATTCTGCTTTTTAGGGACAAATTCTGTTCTATTATACTTAGAAAGTTGATTTAAAAACTACCAGTAAGGAAACCATGAATTATAACAATCTGGAAAGTTTCAAAAATCTACTCCAAAAAAAAGTGAAAATTTTGGCCAATTTTCGGTTTTTTCATGTTAAAAATTCTGCTTTTTAGGGACAAATTCTGTTCTATTATACTTAGAAAGTTGATTTAAAAACTACCAGTAAGGAAATCATGAATTATAACAATCTGGAAAGTTTTAAAGATCTACTCCAAAAAAAAGTGAAAATTTTGGCCAATTTTCGGTTGTTTTATGTTAAAAATTCTGCTTTTGGGGGACAAATTCTGTTCTATTGTACTTAGAAAGTTGATTTAAAAACTACCAGTAAGGAAACCATGAATTATAACAATCTGGAAAGTTTCAAAGACCTACTCCAAAAAAAAGTGAAAATTTTAGACAATTTTAGACAATGACAACTGTCCTATCTGGAAAAAGTCGAAAAAAAATCACACAAACTGACGCAAGTGGTAATTTTTCGAAAAATCCGGGAAACTAAAGACTTTTTCCACAACTTTTGTACGAAATAACCTTACTCGTAAAACATACTTTTACATGTATCAAAATGAAAACTTCACTCTGGACAATTTTTCAGTATTTCTGGAAACCGTTACACCTATTTTCGTTTTTTCGCTCTACTGTAAAATTTACAAAATGACCCTTACGACACTCTGTGTGGAAGGCGACGATATGTTTGATAAAAAAGTATACAAAGCTTTCCATGCTGTGTATAAGTGATTAGAAATAAAGAATAATATAAATTATACTTAATTTTCTGTCACTTGAGAGAGTAAATTATTAAATAAATTATTTTTTTTTCTTTTAAGGCAATTATTTTATGCAATAAAAACGTTTTTCTTCAACACTACCCTTACACCCCCCACCCACCCCAAACATCTTACCAGTAAAAAATTCTTCTGCAAAATCCCTGTTTTTCAACATGAAACGTATGGACCAGATAAGTTATCCCAAACAACTGTGAATATTTTGTTAGTGAATTCTTTATTTTTGTCAAAAATGGTTGATTTTTATTAGCGGAAAATTAGTTTTTAATTCTTGCCCCTGGAAAATTCGAGTCCCATTTGAGAATAAAGTGAAAGATTCAAATAATAATAATAATATAAATAACAATAAAATAAAGTTCAAGGCACAGAAGTAGATTTGACCATTTACATACATAAGGAAAACCATACGTTGCGTACAACATAGTTGCAAAAACCAGAATGATCAGAGAAATGTTTTCATTTTAAATTTCACTCTTTTTATTCAATTAATTATGTTTTCTTGTTCAAAAATAAATTATAAACATATTAAAATACACAACTTGGTTCACAAAATATTGCCTAAAATTTAAATAAAATTACGCAACGACAAGCAACTTTTAAACCGCATAATGCAGGAGTAGATACCAAAAAAAAAAAGGTGATTTTTATTTTTACTTAATTACATCAATACGTGTATATGCAAAAAAAAACGATACAAAATAGACGCCATAACACTGACAACAATGACTCGCACGTCATTAGCAAATTCACAAACTTGCGTTATCATCATTATTATCATCAACAACAATTTAAGCCGATTCAAGAATGTCACGTTGTTTTGTTCAGTAAGGTTCACTTTAACGTAAAACGTGACATTCGTGAATCCGACTATTATACGACTTCGGAGGTAGTAGCATGCTTTTGCCGCTTCGCTTTTTTACCCTGAGCAGCACTTCACGGAACACTACATGGTCGCGAGAATTAATTAAATCCTCCTCGAAGGGACTTTTCTTTAAAAAAAAAAAAATGCTTAATTTGATAAACCTACGGTCCACCCATATCAGGAGCGCAGGTCTTCAGGTCGCCGGTCTGTGGCCCCTCGGATTAGATTGTTGTATTCTACCTCCAGTGTTTGTCTGACCTAAGAAAAATCAATTTATTAGTATAATGAATGATAAACCTTTAATTAAGTTTAATTTTTTATTTAAAATATATCGCTTTATTGGAATATACAGGTTGGAGAATCCGCACCGTCACACACCAACCATTAGGCATAGAGAGGTGTGTGACGCACACGCTCTGATACTCGCCTTCTACGTTATCGTTTTTCAGTATGACACATAGAGAGATTAAAATAAGAAAGACGTGAAATAACATTGACAATTGACAATCATACCTGTCAATGTCTAGTTTTGAGTTCTTTATAAATTTTATTCACTAATTAGTCCAATAAAAATTTAGTTGTTAATGGCTTAATTAGTCAAAATGTCTGTTCTCTGTGAAAAAGTGGAAAAAGAGTTAGTGAAGAGAGTGAGAGTAATAGTGAAAAACAAAGAAACCAAATTTCAAGAGACACTAATTTGTTTTTATTTATATTATACAATAATAACTAAATGTAAAATCATTGCCAAATAGAAATATATTAGACATTATGACAAAATCAGGAGTTATTAACTTGGTGCCACTAAAATTATGTCACTTACATAATAAGTGTTCCTTGAGATTTGGTAATAAGAAACGATGGTTTGAAATTTTACATTTGACTTAATCACAAGTTCATTTGGGAGGGTACTAGTAACGACATATACTAGAAGGAAGATTAATTTAGATAATAAGTTGCATAACAATTCACGCCCCAATAACTCTAAAAGAAACCTCGTTTAATACAATTAATTATTAATGATCATATTATATTTGAACCCCCAAAGAAATCAGAACCATTCAATGGTTTACATGTAGCAAATATAAGGAGATTGTAAAAGAAAATGCATTAAATTCAGCCATAGAGTAGAAAATAGATAAAAATTATTATAGTGATTTATTTAGAATTTATCAAGCAAATAAGAAAGAGCCAGAGGGCGAACTTAAATGATTTAAACCTTTTAACATTAGGTTAACCCATATATCAGGTGCATTAAATTTTTAATTTAGGTTTTTTAAGCACAATATATTTTTATGTTATAATAAAACATAACCAGATTTTGTTGAGTTTTTATTATATTTTATAAAATACAAAAGAATATTTGATAAAATTCTTCTGAAAAATCACTGTTTTTCGTCTATATTATTCAGTCTGATAACGCTGTTTTTAAGCTAAATATTTATTAATATAAAATTATATTAAACTTAAATAAACAAACTACCTATGTTATTAGATTGGATATTAATGACGATATCAGCTGTTATTTATGCGTATTATTTTGAAAAACAACGATTTTTGAAAACAATTTCTTACTGGTAAGCTGTGTGGGGTGGGTGGGGGGTGTAAGGGTAAGGTTAATGAAAAACGTTTTGTTTTGCAGAAAATAATTGCCTAAGACAAAAATGCTTTTTAGGAAAATTAAAGGTGATAAAAAATCTGTAGTTTATGTATCTATACCTTTCTCACATAACCTTAAGGTTTTTGAGTAAAACGTGAAAAAAAACCCTGTTTTATTTCTTGAAAACATGGCGTATCGCTATGAAAATTGCAACAGTTGTGCCATTTTTTTTATCACAACTAAGTGAAAATTTATTTTTTTAAAATAAATCAATTAATTTTGAAAAAATTTTTGTTGTGTTTTTATTCTAGATAAATTTTCATTACCTCGGTTCAGAAATACAGTTTTTAAATTGGTATTACTATTAATTTGGTTAATTGATATATTTATCAACCGTATATGGTCAAGCTGTTTTTATTAAACTATAGAATGTAGTGGAGTAAGAACGCATGTCAGTACTTTTGAAGAAAGAATGTACCAGGATTTATATATCTTGTATGTATCTTGTATGTATCATTTATATGGTATATCAGTATTTATATATCTCAAGAATGGTGACTCGCACGAAAACAAGTGTAGAAACATTTTTTGTAGATAGTTTTATGATCTACAATATTTGTCTGACCTATTTTTATGATAAAACTTACCGTTTACGAGATAAATGCGAAAAACCAATATTTTTGACGTTTGACCTTGAATAAAATTTTTAGCACAAGGAGGATCGATGGGGATTTTTGCCATTTTATTTGTAATACTATTTTTAACATTTATGTAAATTTTCAGCTTTCCCTGAATTATTGCAAACCCAAAATTTATTTTGACTGGGCTAAATAAAGCACTGTTTTTGTATTAAATATTCATTAATGTACATATATTTAATTATATCAAATTTAATTAAACAAATTTTGTTATTAGATTAGATATTAACGACGAAACCAGCTGTTTCTCATGCGTATTATTTTGAAAAAAAAAAGATTTTTAAAAACAATTTCTTACTGGTAAGCTGTGTGGGGTGGGTGGGGGGCTAAGAGCAGGATTAATAAAAAACGGTTTTTTTTTGCAGAAAATAATTCACTTAGAGGAAAAACTTTGTAATTTACTAAGGAAATTAAAAAAAAATACTATAGAAAAACATTGGTTTGATAAAAAGTATACAAAGCTTTCCATGCGCTGTATAAGTAATTAAAAATAAAGAATAATATAAATTATAGTTATTTTTTTTGTAACGTGAGAGAGTAAATTATTTAATAAATTAATTTTTTTCTTTTAAGGCAGTTATTTTATGTAATATAAAACGTTCTTTATCAACTACCCATACACCCCCCACCCACCCCAAACAACTTACCAGTAAAAAATTCTTATGCACAATCTCTGTTTTTCCACATGATACGCATGGACCAGAAGAGTTCTTGTGTTATGTTATACATTATATTTGTTTTATACTATAAATTTTAATTAATGTTGACTGAACGTTTTAAATTTAAATAAGTACCTAGATAACCTCCTTAAAATAAATCGATAGAAATATTTTGACACCCTATAAATTAGAAAGTAAAAAAAAAACTAGTAGACTAGCCCAAAGTCTTTCTTGAAAAAATTACTAAAATTCATTAATAAAAAGTCAAGATAATAGAATTCTTAGTCCAGGAGTGCCTGTAAGAAACAAAATAATTTTTATTTTATTTCCAAGCAACACATCATATATTATTATCGTTAAATATAGATTTATTTAATCATTTCTTAGTAAATTTTTGGTTATGGTATATTTATGAACCGTATTTGGTTAGGGTATATTTATTAAACTGTAGAATTTACGTATATCATATACTATTTTGTTTTCAAATGGAAGAAAATTAGAGTATACCCCTTACCGCCCCACCCACCCCAAACTTTTTCACAGTAAGAACTTCTTTTGAAAAATCTCCGTTTTTCATCTATAAAATACTTTAATAATTTATTAATATACATAATATATATACCGGGTGACACAGAAAAAAGGGAACACTTTAATAACTTTTTTACTTTTCAAGATAAACAAATGAAATTTGGTATATCGATAGAATAGTAAGAAGACCATCTTTTGACATATTCTATTGTTTTCCATCACTTCCGGTTTAGCAGGAAGTGATACTAACTTTCTTATTTTAAATGGAACACTTGGTATATTATTACGTATTTCGATAGAAAATAATGTTCTTAAAACAATAATACTATATTTGCTATCTTTTGTTTTATATTCATAGAAAAAATCGTTTTTTTAAATTTTAAAATAGGGTGCCATGAATGTTAAAATTTTTAATTTTTAATCAAGTAATTACGGAAAAGTAGTTTTTTTTTGCATTTTATGACTTAAATCTTTTACACGCCTATTTAAAATGTTCAAACCATTAATATTGGCATTTACTTAATTTTTTTAAATAGCACATGTACATTATTGGGAACAACCACTTTTCAAATGCGGTTTCTTTTTCCCAATTGATTATTTTTTAAATCGGTTGCATACCTTGACCATATACGGTTGATAAATATACCAAAACCAAACATTTACTAAAAAAACGTTACAATAAAAAATTTTACGACAATAAAAAATCCAAACAGATGTGAAACTTACCAAGGCCATAAGGCACACTTTTATAATAATGAGAAACCAGAAACAATAAGTATAAAGATCAGACTACAGTCAAAGAAGCTAGAACTTTACCAGATAAAACAAAAATAAAAATTATTTTAACACATTTTTATCTGCATTTCATAAAATTCGTTCAAATCATCAAATGACCATTTAACCAAATACTTAGTAAGTTACAGCTTCAATTTACAAAGGGGGACACTTCCAAAACTTTCAGAAAAGGAATTATATATTTTTATATTAAAATATTTAACATTTTTTCCGTTTTTAGGTTTAAGTTATTTCTAGTATTATGATAAGCATGCTTAATATCAAATTCTTTTCTATTTTTCCGCATAAACAACATAGAATCTACAATATACATTCCAGTTGTGGTTAATAAGTTATTATGTGCAAATATTTTTTTACAGTTCCCTTTTAAACTTAATTGAAAGACATTTTTGAAGCAATAACATTCTTTTTACATCACTCGATCTTTAAATCTCAAAAAATAAGGTCATATCTTATTCGTGATAAATTTTAATTAGTGCTGCATCTACACTTACATTTTCAGATACAACTTTCGGGGCAAAACTAAATCTGGCAATACTCAGAGCCACACTATCGACAGGTGCTCTCCAATCCAACCTACTATCAACATAAGAAACATTAAATTAAAATTGTTTTCTGGTCGATTTGAAAATTGAACCATTTGGCAATATTCAGGGCAAGATTATTCTCTAGAAAGAATTTTTGCAGCTGATCAAGTGTGTTCAATGCTTTTGCAAGTAGACGCTGCTGATTTTACTCAGAAAAGATTAATGTGGCATCATCTGCGTGGGTAAGTTTATCAGGAAACGAACGATTAGTATTAGAAATTACATCAGGAAAAATTTATGAGACTGTTGTTCGCCACATTGTCCACTTTGGTCTTGATAAAATACTTAAAAAGGGCGTTTTGCTTTCACTTAATTTACCAGACAAGCAAACTTTGGGAAACCAACGTCGTGATTCTTTAATCATCTTGGTGTATATTAATTTTTTTACAATTTATTAAAATTTGTTGTTTAGGTGCCGTGAAACCATTAATTTGCCAATCTGAATTATCAATTATTATCGTTAAATTAATACGTGTATCATATAATATTCTGTTTACCAAAGTGAGAAAATTACGGCATTTAAAAAAAATTATATGGGATTTAGATATCTAGTTTTTAAACTCGATTACTACACCTCAAGTATTTGATAAAAATCTACTGAAAAATCACTGTTTTTCGTCCATATTATCCAATCCAATAACGCTGTTTTTATACTAAATATTTATATATAAAAGAATATTAAATTTAAATAAACAGTGTAATTAAATTAAATATTGAATACTTTTTTGCAAAAACATTATTTTTCAATAACAGAACCCTTTTTTTGAAACCCAGAACCAGAGGCGGCTAGTGCATAAGAGCTGCAGAGCTGCAGAACCCCCAACATTTTCATACAGATTAACTATTTTTGAAATTATTTAATATTTTTCTAAATAAAATAAAATTAAAACCTAACAAAATAATAACGCCATATAGTAGGTCTCAATGCCTTCAATCCGCGTTCCAACGCGCCCCGAACGAACACCTGATTATTACAGTCGGCCAAGTAAAGACTATTGGCGTGCCAATCACTACAGTTACAATGCCATTAACGCAACCTAGCTGGACCACATTCGAGTTCTGTGCTCTGCGTTGAGCCCTTTTCCTCGCCCCGCACCGCACTTCGCTATAAGTTTAGATAGCGAATTTTAAGTCGGAACGGAGCTGCAAACATTTGCAGTAATTCTGCTGACTATTGACGGTTTTGCATTTAGTTGTTGGTTGTTTTTTTGGCGTTGTGTGTTGTGCTGTGTCAGCTGATCTCTATACTCTAAAAATGAATGTGGTGTATAATTTGATTAATATAAAACAATTCTCCCAATTTACGTACGAAGAAAAAATAAAACTAAAAAACGAAGAGCGGCCGTTGCCCGATATTTTAATAGAAAAGTGTGGTTCAAGCCGTGGAAAATCATATAAAAGAATTTTTACTCCAGATATTTATGCTAGAAATAACTGGATATGCGGATGTAATAAAAAAATGCTCTTTTTTTGTTTTTCGTGTCTTTTATTTGGTGGGGACAAATCTTGGACTGTAGTTGGTGTAACTGATCTGGTGCATCTAAGTGAAAAAATTAAACGCCACGAAACATCGAGAAATCATTTAAACAATGTAATGAATCTAGGTTTGTTGGGTAGTGTTAATATTCGTGAAAAGTTGGACAAATATTCGATTATATAACGAGAACGTAACAAAAAACAGGTATGTGTTATCTAAAATTATTGACTGCATAAAATTTTGTGGATTATTCGAGCTTGCGCTTAGGGGCCACGATGAAACTTTGACATCGGAAAACCCAGGTATTTTTCGTGGTCTGATAAATTTTACAGCTGAACTTGATAAAACAGTGGCGGAACATTTAAAAGACTCGAGTGTATTTAAAGGTACATCAAAAGATATTCAAAATGACATTTTGGATTGTATATTCGAAGTTTGCCACGAAAAAATTTTAGACGAGATTCGCACAGCTCCATATATTTCCGTTATAGCAGATGAAACAACGGATGTGTCAGCCAAATCTCAAATGGTTGTAATTTTTAGATATATCCAAAATGGGGATCCGGTTGAACGGTTCTGGACTTATTTGGAGCCACATAATTTAAATGCAGAAAGTTTGACTGCTGATATTCGCAGTGTCTTAGACCCGATTTTAGAAAATTCTAAGTTGATAGCTCAAAGCTACGATGGAGCAGCAGTAATGAGTGGCAGAAATACTGGTGTTCAGGCGCGAATTAAAGATCAGTACAAATTTGTTCATTTTGTACACTGCTATGCGCACCAGTTGAATTTAATAATGTCTAAGGCAGCATCTGAGAGCTCCCAAGTTCGAGTTTTTTTTTGGCAATCTTCAGGAAATTCCTTTATTTTTTAAAAATTCTCCGCAGCGCGTAGCTGTGCTTAATAGAATTGTTGGGAAAAGAATTCCCCACGGAACACCAACACGTTGGAATTTTAATATTAGAACAGTTAACATCGTATTTGAACATCGGGAATCTATGCTTGAATGCATGGAAGAAATAGAAAATTTATTTATTAACTCAATGGCATGTAACGCAGCTTCCTCAATAAGAAGAATGTTACAGGATTCAAAGTTTATTCTCTGACTAACATTTTTTCACCGTATTATGCCACACACCGATATCTTGTACAACGAATTACAAAAACGAAAAATTGATCCTGTAGAAATCAACCACAAAATACAAGTTTTTGAGCAGAGCATTACGACAGTAAGAAATTCAATTGACGAAATTATTAAATTATAAGTAGGACCTCCTAAAAGAAAAAGAAAATATGACAGTCAATTCGATCACGTATTGCTGCGTTAGAAGTTTGTGACATAATTATTAATTGCGCTAAGGATAGATTTCATTTTAAAAATCATTTATTAGCTGCTTCATTGCTGTATTCTAACCAGTTCGCTAATTATATTAATTATTTTCCTGATGAAAAATTAAAAGTAACTTGCGATTCATACCCCAATTTTTATAAGGAGCGTTTAAAAACAGAGCTTTCAGTGATTTACTCCAGGCCAGACTGCAGGAAAATGCAAGGAGCAATACCTTTTTTAAAATTACTCATAGAAAATAATTTGACCGATTCATTTCTAGAAACTAAAAAGCTCTTGGAAATACTCATAACTATTCCGATGTCGACAGCTGAAGCCGAACGTTCTTTCTCCACTTTAAAGCGCATCAAAACATTTTTACGTAATTCTATGGTGGAAGAACGTCTGGTAGCACTATCGATGCTTTCAATGGAAAAGCAAATCGTCACGCAAACTGTAAACTTCAACGAGATGGTTATAGACAAATTTGCAGCCAAAAAAAATCGAAGAATAAACTTAATCTTCAAAAAATAACTATTATATGTTACAATGTAATTATAAATATAAATTAAAAAAAAATATATATATGTATATATTTATTATAATGTATAAGTTTAAAATAGTATATGTGTATGCAGTTCATTTCACATTTAAGTACCGAAATCTAGGTGAACAAGGTCATAAGAGTACGCTCCAGTTTTGTTTAAATTCTAAACAGTCGGGAAAATACAAGGCAAAATTTTGGTTGGCAAAAGTTCGCAAGTTGCATGTTCTTTTTATGTTAATTTTATATATTTTGGAAGGTAAAATGTCAAAAAGGGGCTGTTTTCAGACACATATCTGGACTTAATACAAGTTTTTTTTAAATAAGAATACCTATATAAACACCATTTAATGAAAGCTATAAGGAAAAGTTTAATTTTTCTAGTTTAAAAAAACATCTTTGATTTCTCCGCGTTTCTCCCCTTTTTTGCAATCTTTTATATTTTATCGATGAATGTGCAGAACGCATCTCTCACCTAACCACGAGCCGCTACTGCCCAGAACTATAAAATCCAATTTAATAGCACTGTTTTTGTATTAAATATTTATTAATATACGTCTTATTAGATTAGATATTAACGACGAAAGCAGCTGTTATTCATGCGTATTATTTTGGAAAACAATGATTTTTGAAAACAATTTATTACTGATGAGTTGTCGGGGTGGGTGGGTGGTAAGGGTTATGTTAATGAAAAACGGGTTTTTTTGCAAAAAAAAAAATTGCCTTAGAGAAAAAACTTTGTAGTTTACTAAGGAAATTCAAAAAGATGAATTTCATAAAAAGTATACAAAACTTTCCTTTGCTGTGTATAAATGATAAAAAAATAAAAGTGTAAATTATTTAATAAATTAAATTTTTTCTTTCTAGGCAAATTATTTTATGCAATAAAAACGTTTTTTATCAACACTACCCTTACACCCCCCACCCACCCCAAACAATTTACCAGTAATAAATTCTTCTGCAAACTCCCTGTCTGTTTTTCAACATGATACGCATGGACCAGGGGAATTCTTGTTTTATGTTATACAGTATATTTGTTTCATACTATAAATTTTAATGTAATTTTTATTTTTATATATTTTACAGTTTACTACGTATATTAGTTAGTAGTATACAGTTTATTACGTACGTATATTTTACAGTTTGATAAATATACCTTGACAAACATACCAAAACCAAAAATTTACAAAAAAATCGTTAAATAAATATATATTTGACAATAATAATATATAATGTGCTTCTTGAGTATTTTCAGATTGGCAAATTAACAGTTTCAAGGGACCTAAACAATAAATTTTAATAAATAGTAAAAACAGGAATATACACCAAAAAGATTTTTTTATTTTAGATTTAAGAATCACAACTTCGGTTTCCCAAAGCTTGTTTATCTATATATTAACAATTATTTAACAAATAAAATAAAGGTTTTATACTGGTTTTCTATAACTTGATATTCAACGTTTTATTAATGGTAAGTATGTATACTTGTTTATTAAACACATTTTGACACACGTCTTTAATAAGTAAACTATATACCATACTTAAACATTAAACTTTTATGAAATAATATCTGTAAAATATATCAACGATGGATAGTTTTTCCATTATTTTCTAATTTAAAAAATGTTCACTTACTTGGGTATTTTGTGTTGGAATTTGTAATGCGAGAGCCATACTGTTTGCGTCAAAACTCTCGTCCAGCGCTACTAGTGCTCCGTGAACGCCGGATTCTAATAAGTGATTACCATATTCCTGAAACAATAAATCAAAATATTAAAACATTATTTGAGAAAAACAATAATATTAACTGATTTAATTTATTTCTCCAATAAAAACTCAAAAAAAATAAGTTAATTTGCCATAAATTTGTAAGGTAAATTAACTTAACTGTTACTTTCAATTACAGAAAATAGTTTCTCGAAGAACCTTAACCAGTAGTTCTTTTTTCGGTGAATTGGACGAGAAAGGTTGCTTCTTTGGCCAGCTAGATCTCCGGACTTAACGGGTCTTGATTTTTATTTATCGAGCATAACAACAGATCTCGTTTACAAGACTCGCCCAAACAAAAGGGAAAAATATTGAAACTGCTCTCTCATCATCACAACATGAATTTTGTTCATGTTGTTATTAGTACTTATCACATGTTCATTTGACACCTTGTTTATTAAAATCTGTTAGGAAGTGTACAAGGTAAGCGGACGACAAAGTGAACGATTCCTCGTTGCCATTTTTGTTATGAGTTTTTTCTCTAATTAGCTGAGGTCAAGGGTTTTAGAGGTAAAGATAGTATACACATTTAACTGAACACTCTGTATAAGGAGTCCTATTTCTAGTAGAGGAATAAATAAAGAAGGTTTAGGAGAGATCAGGAATAGCTAGACACGGTTGGTCAAATGTTCAGCAACATACACTAGACAGAAGCCATGACATTGGAAGAAAAGGAGATTTCTGGATTGAGACTTTCTTCCATAGAGTTTTGGGACTAATTGTGTGTCCTTCTTTCAAGAAATTGATCAACTGCCTGAATAAAAATAATTATTTAAATCATTCCAGGCATTTGAGTTTTGGCTATATTTCTTATTTTTAGTACCAACTGCCTATAAGAAAAACATTAGTTCCTTTCTTGTAGGCAGTTTTTCTTCTCCTTTTCCAGGCAGTTTTGTGAATAATTCTGATGTTTTCTTTAAAATTGAAGTTGTCCCTCAAAAAATTACTCAACTGCCTGTTTTCCAATAAATAGGAGAATCTAGTAAAATGTCTAGGGGTTCGTAACCGAATATGAAATGTCCCTATTTAGTAAAATATTTTATTGGGTTGTTGCTGCTTATTCGACCGCCAATAAAATTCACTTTTTGCAACAAGTAGGGGTGGCTAAGAAAAAATCAACTTTTTAAACATTTTACGAAATACCCACTAAAATAGATTTTCCACTAAAAACCTCTACATTTTTTAAATTACTGTTTATTATTAATTATATTAGGTTAAAATAAATTAAAACAAACCCGTTTACCCTTATATAAAAAAATCCGGTGAATTCTGGGCAATAGGCGGGTTAAAAATGTTCAGCTCAATAGCCAATTAATATAAATCACCTTGTTGTTACTAATTCGACCGCTAAAATACACTAATGTTGGATAATAAGTAGGAGTGTCTGGTAAAGTATCTAGGGGTTCATACTTATACATCTATTTGAACAAAAATAGCACATTAACGGATTGTTTGCTACTTATTCAATCGCCGGACAAAAAATAACTAGGAGCATCTAGTAAAATATCTAGGGGTTCGTAGCCGAATATGAAATGTCGGCAGAAGAAGAAGCAGAATTTAAAGTAAGAGCAACCAACACTCAAAAATAGACCACTTAATGAAAAGTATACACACATAAAAAATAATTGAACAATTAACTTGTAATTTTCTTGCATCGATTAGCAATAGATCACTTTACAATTATAAAAAGTTTCAAGTAAATTTCTCTTAATTTAAATATCTTATGGATTTTTAAAGTCGGATTAAAATAATTTTTTAACTGTCCTGTTTTTCATTAAAACCACCCCATTTAGTTTTTCTCGTAAGAAATTCTAATGCAAAAACAGCCCGAATATTATTTTAATCCAACTTTAAAAATGCATAAGAAATTCAAATGAAAAACAATTTACTTGAAACTTCTTGTGATTATAAAGAATAACCTTTGGCAGTCTACTAGGAACCCCTACATATTTTAATAAACACTTCGATTAATTTTTACCTAAACGCTAATGTTCCATTGGTTTGCAGGCAAAAAAATGAATAGGAGTGTCTGATAAAATATCTAGGGGTTCGTAAATGAATATCTAATGGCAAAAATAGAGAAATTTAATGAAATATTTAGAAATTTGAATGTATTGTTGCTACATATTCGATCAATAGGAGTCTCTAATAAGAAATCGACATTTTATACTGTGAAAATATTACATCACGTTGTCTTGATTTGGAGCAAAAATATAAGTAGGACTGTATGGTAAAACATCTAGGGTTTCGTAGTCGGATATAAAATTCCGTATTTACTAAAATATTTGATTGAAATGTTGTTGCTTATTCGACCGCCAATAAAATACACTACACTTTTTTCAACGAAGAAACATCCACTTCTAAAACATTTTACGACATTTTTAACTGCTTTCAGATCTAAAATATTATTTCTCATTCATAGGATGGACAAAAAAGTAGGCAAAAAGTGACAAACAATCGACTTTTTGACCATTTTATGGCATTGAAAAATTACTTTCTAGCACTTCATCTTTGTCTAACAGTAGGTCATGTCCACTTTTTAAATCTAAATTAAATTTAACTTGTAAGGTGGTAATTAAATAAGCAGCAACAATCCAGTAAATCTTTGAAATATTTTAATGGATACTCCTATTTTTTTTTTTTGCTATAACGATAAACTTTTCTTATGCAGTCCCTCTAGAATTTTAATAAACACTTCTATTAATTTTTACCTAAACGTACCTAATACTAATGTTTCCTTGGGGTGTGTCTGGTAAAATATGTAGGGGTTGGTAAATGAATAGCTATGGGAAAAAATAGAGGAATTAAATGAAATATTTAGAAATTTTGATGTATTTTAATGCTACTTATTAT
The DNA here is from genome assembly GCF_022605725.1 of Anthonomus grandis grandis. Taxonomy (NCBI): domain Eukaryota; kingdom Metazoa; phylum Arthropoda; class Insecta; order Coleoptera; family Curculionidae; genus Anthonomus; species Anthonomus grandis. The sequence goes on from NC_065565.1 coordinate 3,969,100, forward strand.
TAAAATGGGAGGGAGGTAAAAAATGTTTTTTTTAAAGAAAAAAAAAATTCTTAAATTACTGCTTCCCTAGTTCCACGAAATACATTTTTTTATAAATTATTTAAGTAAATTCAAAAAAGTTCCATTCAAGAAAATTTGATCAGAAGTATACAAAATTTTATATGCTGTGTATAAGTATATATAGAAATAAAGAATAATATATATTATAATTAATTTTATATAACCTGAAAAAGTAAATTATTCAATAAATTTAATTTTAATAAGGCAATTATATACTGCAAAAAAACATTTTTTAATAACATAACCCTTGCTTGAAAATAAATTCTTCTACAAAATCACTGTTTTTCACACTAAAATTCATGAACATGATTGATTTCGCTAAAAATATGCAATCGATTAACAATAGATCTCTTTACAATTACAGAAATTTTCAAGTAAATTTCTCCTGATTTGAATTTCCTATAATTTTTTGTTATTTTAATCCAACTTTAAAAATGCATAAGAAATTCAAATGAAGAACAATTTACTTAGGAACCCCTACATATTTTAATAAACACTTCGATTAAATGTTAAATTGGTTTTCAGGCAAAAAAATAAATAGGAGTGCCTGGTAAAATATCTAGGGGTTCGTAAATAAATATTTAGATATTGGAAAATAGAGCAATTTAATGAAATATTTAGAAATTTTAATGGATTGTTGCTACATATTCGACTACCGAGCCGAAAATTAATAGGAGTATCTAATAAAAAATTAACATTTTATACTGTGGAAATATTACGTCACGTTGTGTTGATTTGGAGCACAAATATAAGTAGGAGTGTATAATAAAATAACTAGGGGTTCGTAGTTTAATTAAATTTTCATTTTAATTATCAGAACATCCAATATGTTTTACCAACTATTTGCTCTCTTAAATTGTATATAATCTGTACACTTCCAAGTAGTAAGAAAAAATCCCTTGCCTCCAGATCCTTTTTTAAAAAAGTTTACTAACTAACACAGTTTTTTCCAAATGACTTGGACCTTTTGCTATTTTATGCACAATGTTTTGAAAAGTTTTAAATAGGGTATCAGGAGTATATAGAGACCTGAGGTATTTGGGCCTACCTTGACTCTTTATAGGCACTTTTGTTTGCATCCTGCTCTTTCATTCTGCCCAATATCAATTTTAAAAACTCTTTCTTTTTTTATATCAGACATTGCCCACCAAATAATGTTGTGAGAGTTTACAATAGTAAGCTCCCTTGAATGCTACTTATTCGTCCGCTAACCAGAGAATAAATAGGAGTTCCTAGTAAAAAAAAATCGAGATTTTTTGTCATGGAACAATATTTTAGCACTCTATGTATGTCCAACGTTCTATACACTAAAGTCTACTTTTAGGTAATTATTTTTCGAGAAAAGCGATACTTTTCTGCTTGTCAAATCGGTCCTTCGATTCCCAAGTATATTATTAAATCTCGTCGACTTTTAATTTCATTTAAGTGATAGAGAATAAGCAGCAACAATCCAGTACATTTTTGAAATATTTTAATAGATACTCCTATTTTTTTTTATTAAAGCGATAACGTTCCCTTAGGCAGTCTACTAGGAACTCCTAGATATTTTAATAAACACCTCGATTAATTTTTACCTAAACGCTATGTTCCGTTGGTTTGTAATGTAAAAAAATGTGAAAAAATAAGAACATGTAAAAAAATAAATAGGAGTGTCTGGTAAAATATCTAGGGGTACGTAAAGAAACATCTGGTGGAAAAAATAGAGGAATTTAGTGAAATATTCGGAAATTTTAATGTATTGTTGCTACTTATTCGACCACTGAACTCAAAATATATATAATAACATATGTACATATAATAACATCTTTTACACTTACCTTTAAACCTATCGACGCCACCCATCTAATTAATCGATCGTTACTCCACACTAACACGTCCGTATTAGTGTTTTCACAATTTTTCCTTCTCTCCTCCAATAAATTACGATCGTAATTCAACCTCTTCAAACATGATATGCCAAACTGAAGACTAGTCCTAAATAAAAAATAATGCAAACAATTTTTTTCTAAAAATTAATCTAATTATTACCTATGAAAACTGTCCACCATCTTAAGCTGACCCCTCAGATCCTTCTTGGTGAGATGGTCCAGCATTCTCGCATCCACCAAACATTCCATAAAAGTGGTGCGATACTGCGGTAAACCCAAAGAGGGCAACCACGCGTTACCCACCCACTCGTGGTTCATATCACCGAACGCCAAGGTGGTTCTGGAGGTTTTCGGTGCGCTGGGTGACGTCAGAGACACCATCTCCTGAATCGCTAAGCGTAGCTTTAACCTATGAAGTGGATTACTAATTCCTAAAGAAAAATAGTTTAAAAATTATTAGAGAAGTTATGAAGGAAATAAGTGTTTAGTGTAAACGTGTAATGGTATACTAACACTAGCTGTATGTAGGTCAATTTAGTGTTTAATTTCAGTAGGTTTCAACCCTTAGTTTCTACAGTTACAAATTGCATCAGAGATAAAAAACTGGTAACACTAAAAGTCTCTTATTAGATGTTAAGTGTTAAAGACTGTGGTGAAACAGCAAGTGTTTTCTCTTCCAAATGCTCAGGACTTAATTGGCCATGTGAGTTTTAGGACTGAAATTTCCTTCAATATTTTATAGGATATTGATATAAAGATACCATATTTTTCTGACTTACTAAGTTCATTTAATTCATGTCAAATAGGATAATTCAGGAGGATTCAGGTCAATATTTACTCAATTTTTTTTAATTACAATACAGTCTGTTTTTAAAATTTTCGTTACATTAATTATTGGGTTATGCAATAATATGGGTTGAGGGTGCCAAAACTGTTTCTAGCAGTTAATAATTGTAATAATAATTCAAGCAAAATTGAATTGCCAAGTTTTCTATCTCTTTAAGCTTTCAAAGCTGAATAATCGATGAAAAAAGAATTAGGTGGTGTTGACCCTAAGTTATTTGTAAGAAAGTATAACGAATTCAAATAAACAATGTTATTAAATTAAATATTGCATATAAATTTTCTGCAAAAACATCAGGTAAGAAATTCTTTTGAAAAATCACCGTTTTTCGTTCATAATACCCAATCTAATAGCAGTGTTTTTGTATTATATATTTATTAATATACATATATATAATATCAAATTTAAATAAATAAACTGTGTTATTAGATTAGATATTAACGACGAAAACAGCTATTATTGATGCGTATTATTTTGGAGAACAATGATTTTTGAAAATAATTTCTTACTGGTAATTTGTGCGGGGTGGGTGGGGGGGGTAAGGGTAGGGTTAATGAAAAACGTGTTTTTTTTGCAGAAAATAATTACCTTAAAAGAAAACTTTTGCAATTTACTAAGGAAATTCAAAAAATTACCTTTTAAAAACATTAATTTGATAAAAATTATACAAAGCTTTCCATTCTCAAGAAGTCAAGATAATAAAATTTTTAGTCCAGGAGTATCGGTAAAAAATAAAATCAATTTTCATTTATTTCCAAGCAACACATCGTATATTATTATCGTTAAATATAGATTTATTTAATGATTTTTTAGTAAATTTTTGGTTATGTTATATTTATCAACCGTATATGGTCAAGGTATACAGGGTGTTTCAGAACTATAGGATCAAACTTTTGTTCAGTGCAACAGAAGAATCCATTTGAGTATAGGAGCCCATGTCCGGAAATGCGTCACTACGGCCCTAAGACGCGTTAAAATTTATAAAAAACATTAATTACCTAAATAGGATCTGCTGCATTTATTTTTACCTTTTGTACATGATACCATAACAACAACTGTTTAAAATCAACGCTTATCACTGTCAATTCTCAATGTCATGTTTAAAAATTTTATAGCTTACAATTTTGAAACATTTATTGCTAATGGAAAACTATATCAATCAAGAATTGGCGGATATGCATTTGGCATAGGAGCAACAAACTGCAATGCACGAGCAGCATCGCGGTTGTATCATGAACGTTATCCCGAACAACAGCATCCTGGATACAAAAAGTTTACTGCGGTTCATCGGCGACTCGCTGAGACAGGCATGTTTAAGACCAAGATGCATGATACTGGTGTTGCTCGAACCGTAAGAACGGTCGAATTTGAAGAAGAGGTGCTTCAGCGAGTTTCCAATGAACCATCAAATAGCACACGTAACGTCGCTAAGAATATGAATACGAGAAACGCTTCTGTCTGGCGGGTACTACACGAGAAACAACTCCATCCTTACCACTTCCAGAAAGTTCAAGGTATGACTGCAGCCGATTATCATCCTAGAGTTCAATTGTGTCGATGGCTTCTGGATCACGTCATTGCACAACCGAATTTTTTACGATATGTTTTGTGGGCCGATGAAGCCTCTTTCACAAGAGACGGTATTTTTAATAGTAGGAATAGCCATGTTTGGGACGAAGAAAATCCTTATGCAATTTTTCCAAGAAAACTCAAGTCAAAGACAAGTCAAGAAAACAAACTCAGTCTGTCAACGTATGGACAGGCATTGTTGATGAATATTTAATTGGGCCATACCTTCTACCGGAACGGTTAACAGGACCTATTTATCTGCGTTTCTTGGAGGAAGTTCTCCCAGAACTCCTTGAAAATGTTCCACAAAACGTTAGACAGCAAATGTGGTTTCAGCATAATGGAGCGCCGGCTCACTTTGCCGTACAAGCAGTGGCGAAGCGTGAACTTTTTTTTCGGGTAGACAAACAATAAAAATCGTTAATTAGAAAAAAATGTGTATTCAATATTATTTACTTTAATGAAATATAGAATGAAAGCGCATGAAATATTAACTCAAAGAGAAAAATTATGTAGTGATATAAAAAAGAAATAAATAATTACTACTAGCATAAAAAGATAGATAGATAAAAATAAATACTACTTACAAAAAAACACAACTAAAATTCAATTGCCAATATCGAACAGTCGTTCATAAATAACCACTAAAAAAACCTTTTCTATATACCGAAAAATAAAAATACTAATTATTAAATTACTATAGCACGCGCCCCCATCAAATGCAGACAAAACTGAAGATATATTGCGGCCGACCAGATCAAGCGTGTCCATAAACAATAACCCTCAACAGCATAATAAAATAGCTGGTCGACTTCGATAGACAAAAGCTCGAATGTCTTCCCCGCGAGTTGATTTTGCATACGTAAAGGTGGGACTCCACCAAACTGGCCTAGGCTTTTGCCGAAGGAAAATTAAAAATAAACATCCTTTTAAGGCCGCTAGCGTCGGCCGCCGGCAATATTTTGGTAGCGGGCAAATGTCGGTAAATATCAAAGGGATTTAAGCCGGCCAGACATAGATCTGACCAGGGCGCGCACATGTGTTTTTATTCAATTTTGAATATTTCATCGAACGGTACGTTGTTTACAAGTATATTTGTGTTTTGTCTAGGACTTTGAAATGGATACGGATACGCAAAATACTCAAGATGATACCCATATTATTTCCACCGAATGGAGTGACAAAAAAGTCCTATTATTGATAGAATTATTCCGAAATGAAAGCAATTTGTGGAACCCTAGAGAAAATACTTATAAAAATAAAAATAAAAGATCAGATTCATTACTAAACATTTCAAAAGTATTACGTGTTGAAAAAGCTGAGGTAGAAAGAAAAATAAAAAATATAACGAGCCACTTTTATCGAGAAAAAAGGAAGATGGAATCAAAAAAATCAGGTTCAGGAGCTGTTGAGAATTATAACACCAAATGGTTTGCCTATCTGTATTTGTAGTTTTTGAAGGACAAGAATACACCACGTCTTACCCAAGAGACTGATGAAATTAATACACAGGTAAGTTTAACGAATCCTTTATTGATTTTTTAATGCGGAATACAAAAGATAATTATGCCAACATAAATACAGGGTAGTCCTATAAGAGGGGAGCTCGACTTTATCTGATATTAAGATATTAAAAAAAAGCTATGCGTATCTATCTTGCCAATCGACTTTACCCTCGTTAACGAAATATTCACAAAATTCATCTCTTATATTTTGTGGTATATTTGCAGATTTTCGGGGAGTTCTAGCAAGCGGCAACAATGTGTCATTGGTTAAACTGTCCATTCTCCACGATCCTCCCTGTTTCTGTATCTTCTATGTCGTATGTGCCTGGTGGGTTATAACGAGATCTCTGTGTTGCGTCTCATAAAATTATGTAAATACAAGCATGCCAATGTTACTTCAGTAGCAGTGGTTTCTTGAAGTAACATTGGTTTTCTAAATACTCTAAATACTGAAGCCAAGACCCCAAATACATTTTCTGGCATTCTTCTTCCTCTACTTATTCTGTAATTACATATTCTTTCTTTGGAACCATCTTTATGTGTGCCAGGATATGGTTTAATTATATTTTGGGCCAATGGAAAAGCGTCATCTGCAAGTATTACGTAAGGAACAGGTTGTACTCGTCCAGGTAGAGCGCGAGGATCAGGTAATTTTAGCTCGTTGCTTTCTAATTTTTGTTTAAAACTACAATTATTGGAAACTTCTCCGTTAGATATCCTACCTTGGCTTCCGACATTAGCATATATTATGTTATAATTGGCATCGACAATTGCTAACAAAACAATACTAAAAAAAGATTTGTAGTTAAAAAAATCTGTTCCGCTATGTATTGGTGACTGAAGTGCGACGTGCTTGCCATTCATCGCTTAATACAAAAATATATATCAAAACATAATCAAGAACTAACTCAATTTAATTTGGGGTTTTAGAGTAAAAAAATAATAATGATTTTTGTTCCAGAATCAATGTGAAGAAAGTTTGGATGAAGAGTCTTTAACTAGCAATATAAATCTGGTAAGAGATGGCACTCAAACTGAAGAACAAATTATTACTCAAGAAGAAATTTCGAATAATAATCCAAATCGAGAAGTAGAGCAAACATTAAAAAAGAAAAACAATATACCAAAAAAAAAAATCTACAAAGAGAAAGCAAGAAGAATCAGAGGATATGAATGAAGAAACTTTTAAAATGTTAAAAGATATATATGAAAGCCGACAGAACTTTGATGAGTAATCACTGCTAGGCAAAGAAGTCGAATTAAAAATTCGTAAGTTACCTACTCACTATGCTCGATGTCTGGTTGTACATAAAATTCAAACTACACTTTATGAAGCAAGCCTTGGTATGTTTAATAATCCACCAACCCCACAGTACCCAACCGCCCCCGTCCAACAGCAGCCATTAGGTTCTGGACAAGCAGTAACATGGATTCCACTAGGACCTTCTTCAAATCAGTCTGACTCGAGCTTCACGTCAGACCCTACGGCCTCCACCTACCAGCAGCCATCAGGTTCTAGACAAACAGCAACATGGATTTCATCAGGGCCTTCTTTAACTCAATCTAACTGTAATTTAACGTCTTACGACCAGGGTCAGAAATCATCAGAACATCGTGAAGATACATTATCCCATTTATTGCCACTCTAAGCGTATACCTACATCTTAGAAATATTTAAGGTTTATTTTCTTTTTGATTTTTTGCATTTTGATGTTTTTAGTTAAATGATTTGTTTTATGTGTTAAATAAAATTAAATAATAGGTATTTATTTTTCTACAAGCCTTTAATAAAAAAATTTTAAAAACATACTTACTTTTATTTGTTCCTTGAGAGCTTCTTTTATTGCCTGGCACACCTCAGGTACAATAACTCTAATTAACTGCTTTGATATCTTAAAAGTGTAGCTTACGCTAACATATGAATCGCCTGTGCTTAGGAATCCCAATGTTACTGCCAATCGATCCTCAACTGGTATAGCATTTCTGTAATTTGTGTTGCGTTTAGCGATTTTTAATCCAATTAAGCAAATTAGTTCCTCAAAATCTGTTGCACTCATTCTAACAAAATTTTGAAAAGAGCTTCTGATAGTATGGCCAGGCACTAAACCACAATCATCACTTCTTAAATCACTTAAAAGTTTATTTTCAGTTTTTTGAAGATTCTTGTTTAAACTGGGCTGTACCCAAAACCTGTGCTTCCTCTTGTTTTTTTCTTGGTAATAATTTTTAGGGGCATATACCCTAACAATACTTCCTTATAACATTGAAAAGCAATGTTTTTATGTTACCTATCTATTTCTAGACATTGAAGACCAAAATAAATTATCCAGTGAGGACGGTAGGTACGTAGCAGAATTTATCTTGTTTCTGTATAGACTTTTTGACAACCTCAATGAAACTTACATGAGCAAAACTTTGGATTCTATACAAATCTTGAGAGTCTATGAAATTTTCAAAGGCAAATGGAAAAATGGTAACTTGTGTAAATGCTACTTTTAAAATATTTACTTATTGCCTCTTTCATTGCTAAGTTGTTGATAGTTATTATAATTTATAATATTTACTAAGGAACATTACTAGTAATTCCTTGGCGATTTTATTACATTTTTATAGGCTTTATAGATTTGCTATAACCCTTCGCAACACCTTGTATAAATTCTAATTTGCAAACCTTGCTCTTTATACAAGTTCTTAATTAAATTAACTTGTAAGTTTATACGTTGTGGAATTTGGACGAATTTTTATATTTTATTTCATGTGTGTATAACTGTTATATTTCATTGTATAGGGCATATACCCTAACAATGTATCTTGGACTCCTAGGTCACTTGATTTAACGTCGCTCGATTTTTTCATGTGGGGACATGTAAAGTCTTTAGTCTACGAAACTCCAGTAGAATCAGAGCTAGACTTAATTGCATTTGAAATCATTCAAAACGAGGATCAAAATTTTAGTGTAGTTTGCCGAAATCATGTGCGGCGTTTAAATCGGTGAATTGAGGTTGGAGGAAGACATTTTGAACCATTGTTGTGATGGTATCATATACAAAAGGTAAAAATAAATGCATCAGATCCTATTTAGGTAATTAATATTTTTTCTAAATTTAAACGCGTCTTATGGCCGTAGTGGCGTAGTGACACATTTCCGGACATGGGTTCCTATACTCAAATGGATTCTACTGTTGTACTGAACAACCCCTAGAAGTCCCCTAGAACAACCCTAACCATAAGTTTAAAACCTTTATTTTAATCGTTTAGTAATTGCTGATATGGAATTTATAATAAAGGTATCTATTCAAACTTAAATTGTGATATATTTAGAAGAACAAACGACTTACCTGAAGGAAGTTCGTTCTGTATTTTACTAGATACCCTTGTGCAATTAGATAACACACGTAGTAGTCACACTATTTTAGCTTTCTGTCGAGCAAAGTTTAAAGATTAAGAAAATTAACAACTTCACATCAGCACTGCAGCAATATAATACAGAACGAACTTCCTTCAGGTAAGTCGTTTGTTCTTCTAATTATATCACGATACCCTTGTCCAATTAGATAACACACGTAGTTATTTAAAGTTAACAGCAATTTTTTGTAAACATTTAATACTTGAAAATCGGAGTAATGATTATTAATAAACACACTTGAATTAATTGTGGAATTTCATTAAAATAAAATAAAATAGATCACCAAGTGATAGATATTGTAAGATGTAAGTTTTTTCCCTTTAAAAAATATTAAACTAGACTAAACACTTCGTCCCATTTCTTTTAACGCCGCAATAACTATTACGATTAAGAAAGAATCTATGGACAAGCCATACAAGAGTAATTTGATACTTAAGGTTCGATTTCATTAACATCCAGTAAAAGATCTTTTTAAAAACGTATTCGACTTTTGAAGTGAAACTAGTGTGCGTGAATATTATTTGTTTTAAGTGCTCGTGCCTTATTTTGGATTATTTTTAATTAATTTTATTAATTTTTAATTTACTGGTGAGTTTTCTCACGGAGCATATCCAATTTTCATTATTTTTTATTTCCTATTTTTATTGTTGTTGCTATTTACATTTCAACATTTTATTTTAAATATATGTGTTTTACAAGACAATAATAATAATATTTGACATAAAACATTTAATATCTGTTTAATCTACATAAAATATTTACAGATAATTCATTTAATAAAAGCAGAGTGCTAGAGCTGCATATCATCATTTTGCTTTTACGTAAAATGGCCATATAACGTAGAATTATTTACCAACAAGTTGCTTATTGTGGAGTGATTGAGCCACAGAGCAATCTTTCTGTATTGTGAAGTGTTTGAGCCACTTACAGATTTGTATGTTGCAAATTACGTTTTCCTGTACTATTTATAGTATGAAACTATACCTTTTCAAATATCCTATTTTAAGCTGTTTAAGCAGTTAATAGCACATTTATATTGCTCCAGTGGGTGACAAACACAATGCGTAATAATATTCCAAATATAATAAATAGCTATTAAATAATAATTTAACTAGTTACAAATGTTTAAATTTTTTAATAATCAAAATGAATATCTATATCTTTTAATATCTAATGTAAGTAATTATCACTATGATTATAGCATTTGATTTATTTGATTAATATTGTTGTATAATAAAAATTGGTAAACGCCCCATATATTAAAATAAAAATATTTATTTACCGCCACCGGCTTTGAATTTAACATTTTTGGCCTGAACAAGGGGTTTTTGGACGGATAAGGAAATGGAGTATCACATAAATTATTTGGAATTATTAGCCGTTTTCTTTGGCCTTCAATGTTTTGCCTCAGGTTTTTCACATTGCTCTATTTTATGTAGAGTAGATAATACCACCGCGATATCTTATATTAATCGGATGGGTAGTGTCAGATATCCACAATTAAATACCCTTTCCCATAAAATATGGCAATGATGTGAAAAGAAAAATATTTTTATAGTCGCTTCTTATATAAAATCCAAAGATAACATTGAAGGGATCACGTTATGTGCATGTCGATACAGAATGGAGTCTTAATAGGGAAGCGTTTAGCAAAATTGTTAGAGCTTTTAGAGCCCCAGATATTGACCTATTCGCTAGTAAGATTAATAAAAAAATTTCAAAAATATGTATCATGGTTGCGCGACCCTGAAGCATTTGCTTTTGATGCTTTTACATTACATTGGAGTAGTTTTTAATTTTTATGCTTTTCCTCCTTTATTAGTTACAGAACCCATTATATTTAACCCTAAATTAAATTTACTTTCCTTTGACAGAATATCTGATCCCCTGACACCAACCCTTGCCCTGATGGCGGGTCACTTATCAGGCAAGCTCTACAAAGGGGTCAAGTGCCAGATGGATGTTTAGATATTTGCGTGGTTTCTATAACGAATACGACTTTGCGACAATATAATTGTGGATTAAAGCTTTGGTGGGAATTCTGTTTCTACAAAAACATAGATCCCTATGTAATTTCTGTGGTAGATGTCTTGGAATTTCTAACTCTACAGTTTAATAGAGGCGTATCCTACAGCTCTTTAAATTCTTTCCGATCTGCTATAGCACTCGGCTCAGGATTTTCGATTAAAACGTTTCTTTAGAGGGGTATTTATGTTACGGCCAAGTCGTCCAAGATATGATAATACGTGGGACCCTTGTATAGTTTTAGAGTATCTTAAAATACTTGATACCACAAGTATTCGCTTGGAGCTTCTCACGCATAAAACTGTTGCGTTATTGGCCCTAGCAACAGGCCAAAGACTGCAAACTTTGGCTCTGATAGAACTTCCTTTTATCCATAAAAGTGACAATAATATAGAGATTGCCATACCTCAAAGGATTAAGACTTCCGCTAGAAATAAACCTCAACCTTTGCTATTACTCCCCTATCTAAATTCTGACGCAGCTATTTGTGTGGCGCGTACCCTTTTACTTTATTTGGAGCAAACAAAAAATATCCGAGGAAAGGAAAGTTCTCTTTTTATTACACTTAAAAAACCTTTCCATAAGGCCACTACTACTACAGACCCTTAGTCAATGGATTAAGACGGTTCTTAGTAAAAGTGGAATTGACGTCAATAAATTTTCTGGGTATAGTATACCCGACACGCGGCCTTATCTGCTACAAAGCGCAAATGCCTGAATTATGACACAATTAGATTGGCTGCTGGTTGGTCTCAAAATTCCCAGATGTTTACCACAGTTTATAATAGACCTTTGCTTTAAAATTCTACTTTCGCTGAAACTATACTTCATTTATAATTTTATGGTTATATCAGAATATAATTATTATGCTTAAGTTTTGTTTTTTCTTTATATTATGCATTTTATTGTTACAACCAACTCTAGATAACGAGGCGGAATATAATCACAAGATTAAACGAACTTACCTGAAGTGAAGTTCAATCTTGATTATATGAAGCCTCGTTGAAGTAAATAAGAGTCTCGACCCTCCCTCAGACCAATTAAGGATTGCACAAATAAGGCTTTTAAATTAGACTAAGGAACCTGAGCGAACCAAGCAGCGGATGCCAGGATGCAGGATCAGCGGTTTTAGTTTTAAAATTAGTGATCGATGACATAAGAACGAAGGTACTACACTTGACTTATTTACTTCAACGAGGCTTCATATAATCAAGATTGAACTTCACCTCAGGTAAGTTCGTTTTATCTTGTGATTATAGTTAGTTTTCTGTAATCTGAGAGAGTAAGTTATTTAATGAAATAAATTATTACTTTTAAAGCATTTATTTTATGCATTAAAAACGTTTTTCATTAAGACAACCTGTACCCCCCCACCCACCCCAAACGTTTGCCCAGTAAGAAATTCTTTTGAAAAATCACCGTTTTTCGTGAATAAAATCCAATCTAATAGCACTGTCAATCTAAGCACTCCAATCTAACTGCAATGTCTGCTTTTGACAATATCAAATCGTTACTCTTTATTTTATTTTTAAGCGAATTTAGGTGCCTTTTATTGATGTTATTATTTAAGCTGTTCGAGCCACATCTAGAATTTAAAAAGTTTATTATTTTAGCGCGTAAAATGTTCTTATTTCTTGTATCAGTCGTCTACAAAATACTCTCAGCCTCCACAGCTAAAGTCTCTCGTGTTTGTGAGTCTACCTTAGTATAAAGAGTAAAGTTAAGGTTTAGTATACTTTCTTCGTCAGAGGTAAAAATAACATCCGTATAGTCGATAGGTTTTACACTTATACTTCTAACCTTGTGGTACCGGGTTCGATTCTCGATAAGTCTATGTTGTTGCGTTCTATTTTTTAATTTTTTATTTTTTGCTTTGTAAAATTATAACCTAAAAATTATTATTTATGTACTGTGAAGTGTGTGGATGGCTTCTAAAGGTTTTTATTGTTTTATGTAAGTTTTTAGTTTTGTTTAAGTAGTATTTTCTACTAGAGCGAAACACGTGTAGCCCGTTAAATTACATGTTGTGAGACCGTGACTTTGTGTTTTTTATTTGTTTTTCGTCAATTATGTAAATTGTGTCTTTTACTTTTAGTCCTCGACCTGATGATGCGATGATATTGTAATCGCGAAACCGGTCGTCATAATAGAAGGAATTTCTGGTGAAATAAGACCTTTATTTTCTACTGTGTTTGCTGGCAAATACCTATAATAAATTATATAATTTTTTTAAGGCAATTATTTTATGCAATAAAAACGTTTTTTATCAAAACTACCCTTACACCCCCCACCCACCCCAAACATTTGCCCAGTTAAAAACTCCTAAAAAACCACCGTTTTTCGTGTATAAAATCCAATCTAATAGCACTGTTTTTGGATTAAATATTTATGAATATACATATAAATAATTATATCAAATTTAAATAAACAAACTGTGTTATTAGATTGGATATTAACGCCAAAAGCAGCTGTTATTCATGTGTATTATTTTGGAATACAATATTTTTTGAAAATAATTTCTTACTGGTAAGTTATGTGGGTGGGTGGGGGGGTATGGGTGAGTTTAGTGAAAAACGATTTTTTTGCAGAAAATAATTACCTTAAAGGAAAAACTTTGTAATATACTAAGAAAATTAAAAAAAAAATTGATTGTATCAAAACCATACAAAGCTTTCCATGTCGTGTATAAGTGATTAGAAATAAAGAATAATATAAATTTTAGTTAGTTTTCTGCAACCTAATTTAATAAATTAAATTTTTTTTTTAAAGCAATTATTTTATGCAATACAAACGTTTTTTATCAACATAACCTGTACCCCCCCACCCACCCCAAACATTTGCCCAGTTAAAAACTCCTAAAAAACCACCGTTTTTCGTGTATAAAATCCAATCTAATAGCACTGTTTTTGGATTAAATATTTATGAATATACATATAAATAATTATATCAAATTTAAATAAACAAACTGTGTTATTAGATTGGATATTAACGCCAAAAGCAGCTGTTATTCATGTGTATTATTTTGGAATACAATATTTTTTGAAAATAATTTCTTACTGGTAAGTTATGTGGGTGGGTGGGGGGGTAAGGGTGAGTTTAATGAAAAACGAATTTTTTGCAGAAAATAATTACCTTAAAGGAAAAACTTTGTAATATACTAAGAAAATTTAAAAAAAATTGATTGTATCAAAACCATGCAAAGCTTTCCATGTCGTGTATAAGTGATTAGAAATAAAAAATAATATAAATTTTAGTTAGTTTTCTGCAACCTAATTTAATAAATTAAATTATTTTTTTAAAGCAATTATTTTATGCAATAAAAACGTTTTTCATCAACACAACCTGTACCCCCCCACCCACCCCAAACATTTGCCCAGTAAGAAATTCTTTTGAAAAATCACCGTTTTTCGTGTATAAAATCCAATCTAATAGCACTGTTTTTGTATTAAATATTTAAGAAAATACATGCATATAATTATATCAAATTTAAATAAACAAACTGTGTTATTAGATTGGATATTAACGCCAAAAGCAGCTGTTATTCATGTGTATTATTTTGGAATACAATATTTTTTGAAAATAATTTCTTACTGGTAAGTTATGTGGGTGGGTGGGGGGGTATGGGTGAGTTTAGTGAAAAACGATTTTTTTGCAGAAAATAATTACCTTAAAGGAAAAACTTTGTAATATACTAAGAAAATTAAAAAAAAATTGATTGTATCAAAACCATACAAAGCTTTCCATGTCGTGTATAAGTGATTAGAAATAAAGAATAATATAAATTTTAGTTAGTTTTCTGCAACCTAATTTAATAAATTAAATTTTTTTTTTTAAAGCAATTATTTTATGCAATACAAACGTTTTTTATCAACATAACCTGTACCCCCCCACCCACCCCAAACATTTGCCCAGTTAAAAACTCCTAAAAAACCACCGTTTTTCGTGTATAAAATCCAATCTAATAGCACTGTTTTTGGATTAAATATTTATGAATATACATATAAATAATTATATCAAATTTAAATAAACAAACTGTGTTATTAGATTGGATATTAACGCCAAAAGCAGCTGTTATTCATGTGTATTATTTTGGAATACAATATTTTTTGAAAATAATTTCTTACTGGTAAGTTATGTGGGTGGGTGGGGGGGTAAGGGTGAGTTTAATGAAAAACGAATTTTTTGCAGAAAATAATTACCTTAAAGGAGAAACTTTGTAATATACTAAGAAAATTTAAAAAAAATTGATTGTATCAAAACCATGCAAAGCTTTCCATGTCGTGTATAAGTGATTAGAAATAAAAAATAATATAAATTTTAGTTAGTTTTCTGCAACCTAATTTAATAAATTAAATTATTTTTTTTTAAAGCAATTATTTTATGCAATACAAACGTTTTTTATCAACATAACCTGTACCCCTCCCCCACCCACCCCAAACATTTGCCCAGTAAGAAATTTTTTTGAAAAATCACCGTTTTTCGTGTATAAAATCCAATCTAATAGCACTGTTTTTGTATTAAATATTTATAAATACATGTATATATTTATATCAAATTTAAATAAACAAACTGCGTTATTATATTGGATATTAACGACAAATCCATTTAACTTTTATAAAATGATAATTTTATATTGTCGACAAAAGAATTGTTATTATACTTAAATTCGATTTAATATAGTCTCGAGGTTTCGTTAGAAAATTTATGTTTAATTCCAGTACGTTTCAACCTAAACCTAACTCTTAAACATCCCAAAACTAAGAATATTAGCAGCTAATATTACATAAATACCCGACAACATGGATTCATGAAAGGTAGATCTACCACTACAAATTTGATTTCTCTTACAGAATATATCACCGAATCAATAAATGCAAACTCTCAAGTCGATGTTATTTATACAGACTTTTCAAAAGCATTTGACCGACTAGACCACAACATTCTCATTAATAATTTCGACCTATATTATGGATTTTCTTCTTCTTTGTCAAATCTTTTACAGTCCTATCTTACCGAGCGACCACAACACGTGGAATGTTTTGGTCGTAGTTCGGTGCAGATAGTTGCCACTTCCGGAGTCCCACAGGGCTCAATTCTGGGACCACTTCTTTTCAACTCATTCATTAATACAATATCTGACCAACTTGATGTTAATAGCCTGCTGTACGCAGATGACAAAAAACTATATATTAGAATTGACTCTATTTTGGATTGTGAGCAGCTACAAAATAATTTAAGTCTTTTGAATACATGGTGTAAAAATAATAATCTACCCCTTAATGCGGCTAAATGTAATGTTGTCTCATTTGGCTTAAAGAAAAACTTCATTACTTACAACTATACCATAGATGATGTTATTCTGCCTAGATCAACTGAATTTAGAGATTTAGGGGTGATCTTTGACAGCTCTTTCTCTTTTCAACCGCATATTTTAGATATTGTCAAGCGCAGTTATAGAATGTTGGGATATATCATCAGGAACTCGCAAAATTTTAATAATGTTCTTAGCCTAAAAATCCTGTACTTTTCTTATGTCAGATCAATATTGGAATATGCATCCCAAGTTTGGTCACCATATTATACAAATCATATTCATGAACTTGAAAATATTCAACGAAAATTTCTCAAATATCTTTGGTACAAGAGTGACGGAGTGTACCCAGAAATTGGTTTCCCACATCAGCGTTTATTGGAAAGATTTTCGTTTGCTTTGCTGGAGGATCGGCGAAAATCCGCTGATTTGCAATTTTTATTTAAGTTGGTAAATAATATTATTGATTCACCAGATCTATTGCAGCAACTAAATTTTCATGTGCCTCGCATATCAGCAAGGAATACATCAACTTTTTACCTATCAAGACCTAGAACCAACATTTGTAAATTTTCTCCTCTGCGCAGAGCATGTAACATACATGACTCTGTTCTGGATCAGTGTGACATCTTTAATTGCAGTTTGTCGGAAATTAAAAGAGTACACTTTTCCTAGATGTTTTACTTTTAATTTACTTTGTCTATATTTCTTTTAATACCATTTGCTTGTAATTATTGATAATATTGTATTCTTTTTAATTTTCTTAAGATACCTATGTTTTGTAATTTATTGTTGTAATTTTCCCACTCATTAATTGGAATTTATTCTGTGGAGTGGTGTAAATAAATAAATAAATAAATAATATTACAAGCTATTGGCAAACAGTAAACAAAAAACAATCTTAAATACTTGCCTATTTCTCTTTGGATTTCAGTATCACTTAGGGCGCTCATAATTGCGCCCGATTTAACGTTGGCCCTACAGGCTGCCACATACCATGCGGGCATACCCACCCACAGTTCCAACCACGCGACTATCGTTGGTCCGTTCCATAGTGCAAAGGGTGTGCCGGCTTTCATTGCCTCTGCTAACAGTTCATGTCGGTAATCTCGTTCCCTAGAAATGAAGACGTTTTTAGTCAGTTTATCATGTTAAAAATCAACAGGCTCACTTGAACAAACTGACTTACAAACAGAGGCGTGTAAGTCAGTTCGTCGTGTTTTATATTAAAAAAATGTGTCAGCTCACTTCTTCTTTTGCCGCCTATCGAAGTCTCCGGTTTTCTGGCCAATTTTGCCCGAGATGCTCGTGGAATCGCTTAATTCTCCGTCCGGAATGGTTATGCTGCTTTGGCTGAGGCTTAGGTTACTGTCGTGGCCCGAGATAACGTCCTTTCCTTTCACCTGAAATGTATTGTTACTTGTAGAAGTTTTCGTAAAAGACAACTCCTAAAGTGGGTAAGATTAGTGACCATAATATTGTAACGTAATTCCGAAACACGCTTCTTTAAGGTACTCACTCTTTTTGTTGCAACATCAAACTTTCAACTGATTTATTAATTATTTCTAAGGTAAACAACAAAACGTATTAAAATGTCCACCAAAAGTCACTGGATCTGTTACACCACGTCGCTCATTCCGGTGACTATATGAAATGGACCTTTCCAATCCTTCTGGAGCTTTGATCACTGGCCCTTCGTCCTCCCAAGGGCAAGTCACCGGAAAAATCAAGTTCGTTAATGTGTTTTCCTTGTACGATAATTCCGATAGAAAAACAAGGTAAAATTGCCTCAGTAGTTCAAGAAATAAGAACACGAGGAGTTATAGCACCATGCCAGAGACCTTGGACATATCTAGTTGTACTAGTTGAAAAAAAAGACGGATCTACCTTGATTTTATGTGGTCTCAATAAGACTAAAGTCTAGTGCAACGATATATTAGAATGTCATCCACCTTCAATTTACATTGTTTGAGAAGTAAAATGCTGGTGTTTTGACGGGTGACCATTCTAATATATCGTTGCACTGGACTTTACCAACAAATACAGTTATCCCCTATCAAGAATTGATGAGGCCCCGGATACGCTGTTTTGGGCGCCCTATTAAGATGACGCACCGAGATTTCAAACTGTTTCCCAATATACAGACCAGGTAGCAATATCGTAACTCTAATTTAGACAACCTTGTATTTTGAGCGATACTGTCCACAATAAATGAACGATTTTCTTGTTACGGTAGTCCTTATAGGTCTTTAGCGGACTCAGCATACCACCCCGTTATGTAATTAAAGGCGATATTCCAAACCTGCCACACTCTGCATGGGCAAGTCTTAATATTCTGCTACTTTTTAACACTCAAAGTCAATTTTAAAGTCATTGACCGTTGGAAATAGCCGCTGGTTTAGACTATTTAAACTTCCGTCAGGTGCCTTAATTGGTTCAATCAAAATCGATGCATTATTAAGGTTTAACAAGTTCTCGAACGCTAGCATAGCATTCGCAGTGTTTGAAAGCCTCGTTAAATTAGCACGACAGTTTTATGAAGTCTTTAGTTGAATAACCAAAAAGCTCGCTTAATTTTTATAAAAAACCTCGTTAAATACTCCACTGAAACCACAAATTTCTCGTATTTCGGCACCAAAAACATGAAATAACAAATAAAACTCTATTTAGGACTTGTTTATTGAACTACCGATGTGCTCCCTTTTACCAAAACTAGCACACTGACCACAGAACATAGTCCCCTTAGAACGATATAAGCAATGGTAACACATGAATTTCAGCGCATAAGAAAGAACTTAGTCAAAGATTTTCCTGACGACGTGGTGGAGGCGCCTTCTGTATTACAGCGATTTTATTTTGATTTCTGTCCCCTACTAAGAATTGACTCAGGTTTACAACAGTTTTCAATGTTTGATCTGAAGAATGGATACCTAGAAGGTTGTACAGCCATGACCTTTGCAGTCTGTAATGCTCCTGCCACTTTTAAAAGGCTTATGGACGCTATGTTATGTGGACGATATGAGAATCATGCTTAGTTTATTTGGATGACGTTATTATACTGAAGAACAAAAATATTTGAATATCATTTTAAGAATATTCAAGAGGTATTTGTCAAATTGAAAAATGTTGTTTATTTCCAAAAGAAGTTAAAACCAGAAAGAAATTGTTGTATGACCAGACGAGATGAGAGCTATTGGTCCATGATTTATTCTTAACACTGACTATGCTTCTCTCAAATGGCTGTTTCAGTTTGAAAAGCCTGAGGGGTTAATAGCAAGGTGGTAGCACTTTACAATCAAACTGAATTGAACAAGAGCCAGAAAAATATTTGCTCTTGTCATCGAATTGGCCTTAACAGTCCTGATGACAACGTTGAGTGGGACGCAACTACGATCAGTTTGATGACTTCAGTATTTGGTCTTGTTTATAAATTGAAATTTAGAGAAATTTTAAAGCTAGAATGGAAATATATTAAAAGTTTACTGGACTCAATGGAATTCGTTGGTTATTAAAGAGGGATTGTTAAAAGGAATCTGGTCTGACAGTACTTCCTTGAAAAACGGATTCCAGCAGTTTTTGAAGCTGTCCATGAAAAGTGAGAAAAATGTTTTACTGACTGAAAAGTCATGTGGACGTGGCAGGACCTTTTCCTACATACAGTTCCGGAAATCGATACGCTTTTAATGCCATGGTTTACTTTTGTAAGTGGCCTCAGGTTTATTCAATCCCGAATTCACGTCGGCCTCGAAAAATTTGATTACTTCCAGACAATTGAATGAATTTGGTCATCTCACAGTCTCCTGACTAAATGGTTAGATACACTCAAGTGCCTGGAAAAATTTTTAGATTCGTCTAAGCAGTTAAATGGCAGTTATCATTCTCTTTTCCTTTTCTGCCATGGGGCCCAATGGTGATTTAACCACTTAGTCCTAATCTATCCAGAAGCATACGAAGCGTCGCCTTGGGAGAGTTATTTTCGAATTTATTCGAGTTTTTACTTAAAACTTGTTGGGCTTCTTTATGCGTTTCTTTAATTTCTTTATTGTTTGTTTTTTGTATCAATTTTTTCTTAGCAAATTAAATATGGATCTCAAAGAATTTTAACCAGTTAGATCTTTGCTAAGCTTTTGATGTATGTAAAATTTGCAACAGCAAAATATTAAAAAAAAAACTTTCGCGTAATATATTTCGAAATTTTGTTGCAAGTAAAACAGTTCCCTTATCCCATTGTTTCACACAAAAACAATGACGTAGCAGGAGACTACGAAGCCCACGAAGTGCATGCATGCGTGCGCGTTGCCAGTAACTTTCTATGTATAGTAATCGATTTCCCAACCTGTATATATCAACGACTGCATATATGAATAAGTTTCTCCGAGGTAGTTTAAATAGAGTTCACCTCAATCATTCTCAATGAGTAAAGAGGATAATTGACTAAAAGAATATTTTAATTCCTTTGAAGTAGTTGAATTAATGAACTACCTCACAGAGAGAATAAGGTTGCAAGTCAACTCCCTAGAAGTTTTTTTTTTTGTTTTGTTAAAGAACTTCAGTGCATTGAACCCTAAAATAGAAAAAAAAGGATAGTAACAGTTTTCAGTTCAGTTGCCTGCGTTTCAAGAAGGTTTTTCAATTTAAATATAAAGGCAAATAAAGTATGAATCATTAGAAAACCAGGCACAAAAATGAGCTACTGACCTTCTCCTTTTTACTGAAGAACCTGCCCAAGCTGCTCTTGATCCCCTTCTTCTTCTGGGCAGCTGCTGCAGCTGCCGCCGCCGCTGCCGAAGCTGCATCCCGACTGTTCCCAAGTCCCGGGGGCATCCCGTAAGCGTTTTTGTGTAGACTTTCTTGACTGCTGTGACGAGAGGATAGAGGTGATGGGGGCGTGTGAGTGTTCTGGCCTTGCCTAAACACATACTATTGCTCTACTCTACTGGCTAAACTAACAGCGGCTCAGATCGGGCATGCGAGACAGAGAAGGGAGATGCGTACGTATGTAACGAAAGTTTTGCTTAGTATAAGTGTCTTCTTTTTTGAGGGCTTACGTCTTTTTAAGTAGTAAAAGTAGTCAAAGTCAAATACAAAAACCGCGATAACTTCCTTATTTTTTAGCCGATTTTCATGAAATTTGGCTTATTGGAAAGTGCCTTAAAATTCAAGTAAAAAATGTATCTACAAAAATGTTCGTAAACCCGCTAGTTTTTGAGTTACATTTTTTTTAAATTTATACAAAAAAAATTAAAAATTTGGCATAATTTCCTTATTTTCCAACTGATTTTCATAAAATTTCCTAAGAAGTTTTTTGGGTCTGTTTACTTTATAGTATTAAGAGAACATTGGGCTACAGTAGTGTAAAATTTGAACATTGTAATGCAATTAACAGAATTTTTACAGGTGCTTAAAGTGCGTCGTAAAAGTCCCACTTAGCGGGAGCGTCGGTTTTCCCTTCCGCACTCAACGGCTGCCAAGCTAAGACTGAGGTTAGAGAGAGCGCAACGGTGGTGGGGGAAGTAACAGACGCGGCGCTGTTTCGCAACCCATCTCTCTCCTTCTCATAGAGGTCTAATGGACAGAACCGAGAAACGTTTGTCGGATATGCAAGTGAGGAACATCGTTCATGGACAAACTTTGTAACAACATCCCATAGAGAACGTATTGGAGATTTTCCACCATCTGTTCACTTTGCCCTGAAGAAGCCAATCAGCAGAAACACGGCAGTGTCGGCTAGTACCATCTTGGGCTACGCTACTGTAAAATTTGAACATTGTAGTTTAATTAACAGAATTTGTCCAGGGCTCTAAAGTGAACCAATTATGAACACTTTTCTGCCAAAAGTGGTTGTGGAGAAACACTCATATTTGGCCACCGACTAAAGATATTTTGGGTCTGTGTACTGTATAGTATTAAAAGAACATTGGGCTATGTTACTATAAAACTTGAACATTGTAATTTAATTAACACAATTTTTCCAGGGCTCTAAAGTGAACCAAATATGAACACTTCTCTATCAAAAGTGGCTGTGAAGAAACATTCATATTTGGACACTGACTAAAGATATTTTGGGTCTGTTTACTTTATAGTATTAAGAGAACATTGGGCTACGTTACTGTAAAATTTGAACCTTGTAATTTAATTAACACAATTTTTCCAGGGCTCTAAAGTGAACCAAATATGAACACTTTCCTGTCAAAAGTGGCTGTGGAAAAATATTCATATTTGGCCACTAACTAAAGATATTTTGGGTCTGTTTACTTTATTGTATTAAGAGAACATTGGGCTACGTTACTGTAAAATTTGAACATTAAAGATTAATTAACAAAATTTTTACAGGTCCTTAAAGTGCGTCGTAAAAGTCCTAAAAGTCCCACTTAGCGGGACCGTCGGTTTTCCCTTCCACACTCAACGGCTGCCAAGATAAGACTGAGGTTAGAGAGGGCGCAACGGTGGTGGGGGAAGTAAGAAACGCGGCGCTGTTTCGCAACCCATCTCTCTCCTTCTCATAGAGGTCTAA
Source organism: Anthonomus grandis grandis (assembly GCF_022605725.1). NCBI lineage: Eukaryota > Metazoa > Arthropoda > Insecta > Coleoptera > Curculionidae > Anthonomus > Anthonomus grandis. The sequence continues at coordinate 3,992,202 of NC_065565.1, forward strand.
TGGACAGAACGTTTGTCGGATATGCAAGTGAGGAACATCGTTCATGAACAAACTCTGTAACAACATCCCATATAGAACGTATTGGAGATTTTCCACCATCTGTTTACTTTGCCCTGAAGAAGCCAATCAGCAGAAACACGTCAGTGTTGGCTAATACCATCTTGGGCTACGCTACTATAAAATTTGAACTTTGTAGTTTAATTAACAGAATTTTTCCAGGGCTCTAAAGTGAACCAATTATAAACACTTCTCTATCAAAAGTGGCTGTGAAGAAACACTCATATTTGGACACTGACTAAAGATATTTTGGGTCTGTTTACTTTATAGTATTAAGAGAACATTGGGCTACGTTACTGTAAAATTTGAACCTTGTAATTTAAATAACACAATTTTTCCAGGGCTTTAAAGTGAACCAAATATGAACACTTTCCTGTCAAAAGTGGATGTGGAAAAATATTCATATTTGGACACTGACTAAAGATATTTTAGGTCTGTTTACTTTATAGTATTAAGAGAACATTGGGCTACGTTACTGTAAAATTTGAACCTTGTAATTTAATTAACACAATTTTTCCAGGGCTCTAAAGTGAACCAAATATGAACACTTCTCTATCAAAAGTAGCTGTGAAGAAACACTCATATTTGGACACTGACTAAAGATATTTTGGGTCTGTTTACTTTATAGTATTAAGAGAACATTGGGCTACGTTACTGTAAAATTTGAACCTTGTAATTTAATTAACACAATTTTTCCAGGGCTCTAAAGTGAACCAATTATGAACACTTTCCTGTCAAAAGTGGCTGTGGAGAAACATTCATATTTAGCCACTGACTAAAGATATTTTTGGTCTGTTTGCCTTATAATATTAAGAGAACATTAGGCTACGTTAGTGTAAAATTCGAACATTGTAGTTTAATTAACAGAATTTTTACAGGTCCTTAAAGTGCATCGCAAAAGTCCTAAAAGTCGCACTTAGCGGGACCGTCGGTTTTCCCTTCCACACTCAACGGCTGCCAAGCTAAGACTGAGGTTAGAGAGGGCGCAACGGTGGTGGGGGAAGTAAGAAACGCGGCGCTGTTTCGCAACCCATCTCTCTCCTTCTCATAGAGGTCTAATGGACAGAACCGAGAAACGTTTGTCGGATATGCAAGCGAGGAACATCGTTCATGGACAAACTCTGTAACAACATCCCATAGAGAACGTATTGGAGATTTTCCACCATCTGTTTACTTTGCCCTGAAGAAGCCAATCAGCAGAAACACGGCAGTGTCGGCTAATACCATCTTGGGCTACGCTACTGTAAAATTTGAACATTGTAGTTTAATTAACAGAATTTTTCCAGGGCTCTAAAGTGAACCAATTATGAACACTTTCATGTCAAAAGTGGCTGTGGAGAAACATTCATATTTAGCCACTGACTAAAGATATTTTGGGTCTGTTTACTTTGTAGTATTAAGAGAACATTGGGCTACGTTAGTGTAAAATTTAAACATTGTAATTTAATTAACACAATTTTTCCAGGGCTCTAAAGTGAACCAATTATAAACACTTCTCTATCAAAAGTGGCTGTGAAGAAACACTCATATTTGGACACTGACTAAAGATATTTTGGGTCCGTTAGCTTTATAATATTAAGAGAATATTGGGCTATGTTAGTGTAAAATTTAAACATTGTGATGCAATTAACAGAATTTTTACAAGTCCTTAAAGTAGACCAATTATGAACACTTGCCTGTCAAAAGTGGCTATGGAGAAACATTCATATTTGGCCACTGACTAAAGATATTTTGGGTCTGTTTGCTTTATAATATTAAGAGAACATTGGGCTACGTTAGTGTAAAATTCGAACATTGTAGTTTAATTACCAGAATTTTTACAGGTGCTTAAATTGCGTCGTAAAAGTCCTAAAAGTCGCACTTAGCGGGAGCGTCGGTTTTCCCTTCCACACTCAACGGCCGCCAAGCTAAGATTGAGGTTAAAGAGGGCGCAACGGTGGTGGGGGAAGTAAGAAACGCGGCGCTGTTTCGCAACCCATCTCTCTCCTTCTCATAGAGGTCTAATGGACAGAACCGATGAAACGTTTGTCTGTTGAGCTTTTGTGACAAGGCCTTTGATTGCGTTTGCCATCAAGCATTACTTTTATTTAGTATCATTGGTGTTAAATGGGGAGGAAGTATAGTCGGACTACATTCCAGACGTTTCGGCCTTTATTTACGCCATCTTCAGAGAAACCAGCTTATCTGATAACTGAATAAAGGTGGGAAAAGTGGGTATTTGAACTGTGCGAGTCGATACGTTGTTACGAGTGGGACTTTTTGAAATTATAAGGCGAGTGTAGGCTAGGGTAGGTAGTATAAATTTTCCAGTCTTTATTTATTTATTTAATTTGATTCAATCATATATTAAGCTTGACATATTTTTTTTAATAATAAGTGAAGTTTTCTCAATGGTTTGGTGAAACTTTGAGTGAATTCGAGCCATTTTTGGCGAAGTTATGAATATTTATGTACTGAAGGTCTAAAAAAATGGAAAAATGGTTGCCATCATCTTTGACAGGCTGTATAAAGCTCTTTAATTAAACCTGTAAATTGAAATATATTTTTTAATAAAAAGCAAAGTTTTCTTAATGGTTTGATGAAAGTTTGAGTAAATTCGACCTATTTTTGCCTAAGTTATGAAGGTTTTCGTACTGAAGATCTAAAAAAAAATAAATAATAATTGCTATAATCTTTGTCAGCCTGCAACGTTTCTCGGTTCGGTCCATTACACCTCTATGAGACGGAGAGAGATAGTTGCGAAACAGCACTGCGTTTCTTACTTCCCCCACCACCGTTGCGGCCTGTCCTTAGCCTCAGTCTTAGCTTGGCAGCCGTCGAGTATGGAAGGGAAAACCGACGCTCCCGCTAAGTGCGACTGAAGTCCACTTTAAGCACCCGTGAAAATTCTGTTAATTAAACTACAATGTTCAAATTTTACAGTAGCGTAGCCCAAGATGGTATTAGCCGATACTGACGTGTTTCTGCTGATTGGCTTCTTCAGGGCAAAGCAAACAGATCTCCACTACGTTCAGAGGGAATCGTCTATCGTAGAATATAGTCGCATTGGTCTAATATTTGGCGAATGCTTTGGGAAAGCATTAAAGAGAGGAAAGAAATAACAATTTATTGTTTGACATCGGTGAGTTGCACCGAGGTTAACGTGTGTCGAGAGTTGTGTAGTGAATTTTTTAACTTTAAGGTTTTCGAGTAAAACGTGATACAACCCTCTTCTATTTCTCTAAAACAAGGCATGTCGCTATGAAAATTGCAGTAGTTGTGCCATTTTTTTTATAGAAAATAAGTGGAAATTTAGTTTTTTTCAAAGATAAGTCATTAAGTTTTGACTTCAAAAACTCAATCTTCTAAAAATATTAGAAGCATCAAAATATGTGTTATGGAGGTTAGGAAAACCGATAATACTCCAGAAGAGCTATGTTCTTTTATAAAGAATAAACTGCAGGTGCCAGGGTTATTCTAGACGAAAAACTGTGATTTTTCAGAAGAATTTGTTACCGGTAAACTGTGTGGGGTGGGTGGGGGGCTAAGGGAGTGTTTAGAAAAACGGTTTCTGTCTTCTACAAGATTTATTAACGTGTAACAAGAATGTTTATTACATGTTAATAATATAAAACTTAAATATATTGTATAGTATATTGTATACTACTTAAAGACGTTTATAAAATGCGTTTAATGGAACGAGATTTTTTTTTTTAAATAACTCTACTACCAATGCAGATTTTTTTTAATTTGCAATTTAATGCATTATCAGGGAGCACTTTTCGAAGTACAAAGAAACAAATTAATTTTTACCAATGGCGTCTATAAGAGATTTATCGTAAATATTATTTAATAAAAACAAGTACACCACTGCATATTTATTAAATAAATTTTATTTTTTAAATCTTTGTTTAATTTTAAGCAAATTTATTATTTTTAATTTATATATCTTATTTGGTATAATTATTGTTTCATACACGTTAATGCATTTCCAATTTTTTTCTAAATTTTTTTGTGTATGATATTTCTATATTACAGTATAAGATATATACATGTATGAAAAGTATATCGTTTCCTACATAGTGGCATATATGTGATATCGGGGTCATTTTATCGCATATTTGAGGTGTACTGATCAAGTGCAAAGACTAGAGATGTAAATCCCTTGTCAATTTTTTTAAATGCCGAAATTTTGTCCCTTGTGTACACAGAATCGTATATGATATACGTATATTTCACAGCTTAATAAATATACCAATAGTTTTAATTTAAAAACTGTATTTTTGAAACTAGATAATGAAAAGTTGTCTAGAACCAAAAAAAACAGGATTTTCACTTAATTGCGATAAAAAATGACAAAATTATTGCAATTTTCATAGTGATACGCCTTTCATTAGAGAAATAGGGCTTTTTATCACGTTTTACTCGAAAACATTAAGGTTATGTGAGAAAAGTATAGACACAAAACCTATAGATTTTTTTATCACCTATAAATTTCTTAAAAAGCATTTTTCTCTCAGACAATTATTTTCTGCAAAAAAACCGTTTTTCATTAACCACACAATTTACCAGTAAGAAATTGTTTTTAAAAATCATTGTTTTGCAAAATAATACGCATGAATAGCAGCTGGTTTCGTCGTTAATTTCTAATCTAATAACACAGTTTGCTTCTTTAAATTTAATATATTTATATATATGTATATTAATAAACATTTAATACAAGAACAGTGCTATTGGATTGGATATTATGGACGAAAAACAGTGATTTTTCAAAGAATTTCTTATTGGGCAAATGTTTGGGGTGGGTGGGGGGGTGGTAAGGGTTGTGTTAATGAAAAACAATGATTTTGCAGAAAATATATATGCAATAACACTATTTATTTAAATTTGATTTAATTTAATATACTGTGCTTTTCTTTAATGTCCTCCCCCACATTATTTTTTGAACGGATCAATTCAAAATATTGAAACTTGAGGTAATGGAATTGATGAATGAATACTATGTTTAAAAGCAAAATTGACAGATGAAAATTTCAAGAGGGCTGCTGGGCGCCATCTTGGAAAAAAAATTAAATGGAAAGGGTGGTTTTATGGCACATCGTTTTGAAACCCTAGAATATAAATTCAATACCTTTACAATGGTGGTGCATTTAATAGTTACCTGAATACATTAACATTTAACTTGATATATCGAATAAATACATTGAGTTCAATTGAGAAGATGCTGGAAATGGTTGCCTTGAACTTCTCGACACAAGAACAGTCGGTCCGAAATTTCACACCGAACATTTTTAAATACACCAACATCGATATTTCTACAATACTGAAGCAGGTTTAGTTTCGTATACCTTTTGCTTGAAATAGCCCCATAAAAAACAGTCTAGAGGTGTCAAATCTGGCGAGCGAGCTGGCCATTCCAACAACCGGGGAAATTGTTATCTAAATAGTTCCGAACTTGTCTGGAGTAGTGTGGAGGAGGGCCATCTTGCTGGAATACAATATCCATATCGAATTCATTAGGATTCGTTCCGACAATTTCGGTGATTAGAGGGTCAATAGAATTTTCCAGCATATCCAAATACAGTTCGCCTGTTAAATTTTGTTCGATGAATAGAGGCCCCACAATATGGTTTCCCAATATCCCTGCCCAAACGTTTTCTGGATATTGAGTATGAGCTTTCCGGAAGACGTGAGGATTAGTGTCACTTCAATAACGACAATTTTGTCTTTGAACATTACCGTTGAGAAAAAATGTACTTTCATCACTGAAACAAATATTAATCTCCATAATAAAGGTAGGATGCCGTGCAATGGTTTACGTTATAGTTTCGCAGAATTCTGTTCTTCGATCAGGGTCATCTTCAGTTAACTGGTGTACCATTTAACTCAAGTAACACCAAGGACCAACCGGTTCTAGTTGACTTATCTCCGATTTTTAACATTAATAAAGTAGGCTAATCTTCTTTGAACTATTTTAAGCAAAAAAAATTGGAGAATGAATAATATTTTTATTAATAAAATAATAAAAAAAGAAAGAAATCATGACAATGTGTACCTATGCAAGCGCTTCATGGCTTAATGGTAATGAGAGTAAACTATGAGTCGGGCGGTCTGGGTTCAGATTTCAATTTTGCCAGTTTTACTTTTTTTATTTTCTTGCAACTAAGAATTTTGTAGTTTTACTAAAAAATCGTTGAATAAATATATATTTAACGATAATAATATATGACACCCGGTATAATATACCACGATTTAAGCTTAAATAGATACCTTTGTCTAGAAGCCCGTTCTATTAAAGGCATTTTGTAAACGTCGCTAAATAGTAAACAATATACCATACTTTTATGAATTAATAATTGTATATTATTAGCAAGTAATTAACCTTCTTGTTAAACGTGAATAACATAAACATAATATTAAATTCCTTAAGGTATATTACGTGGACATTTGATCCGATATTTAGTATTGAAGTTCGACCAAAAATCAACGTTTATTTAACCATCGTGTGTTGCTGGGGAAGAAAGCCTACTAAATTTTAAAATACAGACAAAAAATTATTAAAAATTTATTTATTACACGCATAAGTTGCTATAGTTTGTACGTGACAAATAATTTTTTTGTTTATAAAATTATTAATAAAATTAAATTAACGATATTTATTTAAATTTAAATTATTTATGCTATTCTGATTTATATTTCTAAATAGTGAGGCAAAAGTTGGATCGTAGGACCAATAGGTAAATTGTACGCAAAAAGTACAACAAAAAAAAACAAATAAAAGAGAATTTATATTTTACCTTTAAAAATAAATAACCTTTTATCCAACCTTTAGCTACAAATGTTACGTTACGCCACTGGTTCATCCATTCGACCGTTCCCAAATTTTAGCTGACGAAGAACTATAAGAAAAACGTTTTTGTGCCTGTGTGTGAACTTTTAAATAATCAGATTTGACTGTACCGCCTAAGTCGCAAGATCGACTCAATTTTGTATTCATATTTTTTTAAAACAGTTTTTATATTTTTAACATATTAAATTTTTTATTGAAAAAAAGGAAACATTCTTTTATTCATTTCAAAACTGGCGCAGTCGGTAAGATAATTCCGGAGAGATCATAATTTCAATTTACCGGGAAATCAAAAAATTTTACAAAAACGCGTTCGAGATTGCACGTTGTTCGCTGTCTGTCGTCCCTAGCCGTTTACCAAGTGGAATTTGGAACTATCAAGAAAAGGTCCTCTCAGCTCTCCCCTAGCCTAACGAAGGAATTTGGGATTTACTGGAAGACAGAACCTTCAAGACGTTCCCTAGCCCGAAGTTCACTGGAATTTGGATGAAAAAAATTCAACACAGTCAAGGTGTAATGCCACCGCAATGCTGACTGAGTAGAAGCAGATCGACGAACCAACACAAACACCACAGGCTACAGTCATTCTCACGGAGTACAAGAGTTGCAGGGTGAGTCTTACTGCACGATTATTTAATTTTATCAAATTTATTTTATTTTTCGTTGTTTTTTTTTCTTGTAGGTTGTATCACTTGTACTCAATTTACCACCTTGCACAATGCCTGATACAACTAAAAATTCAAATTCAAATACTTCAACAACTTACACTATAACTTCCGATAAAGCAATAAAATTAATTAACCTTTTTGATGGTGCTCGCTTTAAATTGCATAATTTTATTGATTCTGTTGATTTTGTCTATTCAAAATTTAATCAAAACGAATTAGATGTTTTTCCTTTTATCGTAAAAAACCGACTAGAAGGCAAAGCTTTAAAATTTATTGGCTCAAGAGAATTTAATTCTTGGGATGACATAAAAATTGCACTTCTAGAACAATATGGTGAAATACTAGATATTCACTGTTTAAATTTTGAACTCTGCCACTTTAAACAGCAACTTAATGAAAAACCTATAAAGTTTGTAGAACGCATTGAAAGTCAATTAATTAGAATTCATAAAGTTATTAAATATGACATTAAGCTTAACACTATTGAAAAAAATTGCTTGACCACATTTCACAATAAATCTGCCTTAGTGACAACAGTCACAGGTTTAAAAGATCCCTTGTCGCAGTGCTTAAGATCGTTAAAACCTGAGCCATTAACAGAAGTAAAACAATTAATTATTAACTATAAAAATCAACAATTTTTTAAACAAACCAATATTCAGATTTCGAAAATGAATATTCAAAATCAAAACAGTAATGCATCTTTTAAACCATCAGGTAGTTTTTCAGAAACAAATGCATTTCAACAAAAACCCCCAATAAAATTAACAATTCCCAAATGTAGAATATGCAATAAATTTGGACATAAAGCCGAAAAATGCTTTAAAAATTTGGAATCGCAAGTCCCCGTAAATAATTTTTATTCTGATTCTGCTATAAATATCGAGTGTGAAAAAGACGATGAAATCGAATTGGAAGTTGACGCCGATTTTTTATGCCAAAATCCTATATTACTAGAAAACCGACCTATAACGACCTTAGAATTTATCAAATAAATAATCAGTCATTATTATACATACACATAAAAACATTAAACCTAAAATTATTAATAGATTCTGGTGCAGCAATTTCTATTTTAAAACCCCTAAATTTTCTTACAAATTATAAGCTTAATTCCGAAAATTTAGAAGTTTATGGAATAAATAATATCCCCATTAAAATTAAGCATAGCGTTAATTTTTCTATGTTTGCAAAAACTCAAAAATTTTATATAAATAATTTTAATATAAAACACATTTCTGGTAAATCAAATAAAGTTGCTGATGCATTATCACGAATCCAAATAAATGAAATCACCGTTAAAGATTATCCAGCTTTTCTTAATTCAAAACAAACTATTATGCTGACAAATTTTGATTTTTCAAACGAACAAATATTAGACCCGCAGAATAAAAATATCCTTTATATTTATGGTGACTCCGAAAAAAACGAATTTCACTTTAATATCATTCGTGACGTATTTCCAGTCATAAAAGACTCCGATTTCGACTCGGTTATCGAATTAACGAACGAAACAAAAACACGTAATTTAATCTTAGCTAAGATCAAGCCGCACTGTAATGAAAACAATTTTAAAATATTGTCGGCTCTCAAATTAAAAGAAAATAAAGTTTATTATGTGACATATTTCGAAAAATATAATTTTTATAAAATGATACAGTTTTTATACCCTCAAACTAAGTTTATTATCTGTAAAAATATTATTACTGTACCCTCAATTGAAGAGCGACAACAACTTATTTTTAATTATCATAATGATCCCAGTAATTACCACAAAGGTATAAAAGAAACTACGAATAAAATTCGCCAATTATATAAATGGAAAAATATGCATAATGACATTGCAGAATTTATAACTTTGTGTCCCACATGTCAAATTTCAAAAATTGACCGTGTAAATCGTACCCAACCTTTAAATATAACTGATGAAGCCCCAGATAAACCTTTTCAATCGCTTTCAACAGATCTTTTCTTTTTTGACAATGAAATCTTACTAACAATTATAGACAATTTAACAAAGTTTGCACAAGTGTATTTAATTTCTAATAAAAAACCAAAAAGTGTTATTGAGTCTTTACGTGCATATTTTAGTATTTTTGGAATACCAAAAACCATTATCTCTGATAATGGTGGTGAATTTAATAATAAGCTAATAAAGGAATTTACCGAGACTCTTAAAATAAAATGGCATTATACGTCATCAGAATATCATAGCTCAAACGGTATTGTAGAGCGCTTTCACGCTACTTTAGCTGACACTTTGCGGTGTTACCTAATCGAACATAATACCTGTGATATAAAGGATGCCTTATTAATTGCAATTAATTCTTATAATTCAAGTCAACATAGTTCTACTGAATTGACGCCAAATTCTTTAGTTTTTCCTTATAAAGAAAATATTGATCTGCAACACCAACGACAAATGATCTTAAATACTTTTCAAAACGTGAAACATAAGCAAATGTCAATTAAAACTAAACAAAAGGCATATTTTGATGAAACGAAAGCAGCAAAAAAAAAAAAAATGAAACGTTTGATGTTGGACAAAAAATTCTCTTAAAACGACCCAAAAACCCAAATACACCTAAAACTATTCTTTGTACAGGACCTTACGAAATTTTAAGTGTTAATAAAGAAAATAAAACGCTTGAAATATGTCTTGATAATAATGTAATTCGCAAGTTTCATTTTAATAATGTCAAACTTTACTATGAATAATAATTAATTTTTTTTTAATAAACATGCAATAAATTAATAAAATATCTCCCCAATATCGACATTATTGTTAAACATTTTTTATTTTTTGTTTCTGTTTGTCTGGATTAATTAATTTGATGTTACAACTTACAAGTTAAATTGAGTTTGATTTTTTTTTGTGAGTTTATTAAATAAAAAAAAACAATTATAAATAAAATCTTGCAGTTTGGCTCGCAAAGAGAAATGCAAACTCTTCATTTAAAAATGACTTGGCCTTTACTTATGCAAGTATTTTGTTTTATTGCATGGACTTGGCTGCTGATGTGTATGGAACCCATCCACATGATGACATAACGACATCAAGTATCGAGTATAAAAGAGATGCCATGCAGATTGCAGACTCTATGACCAATGGACCATCCCCATGGTCGTCTTCTTCAGAGGGGAGGTGTTACGTTACGCCACTGGTTCATCCATTCGACCGTTCCCAAATTTTAGCTGACGAAGAACTATAAGAAAAACGTTTTTGTGCCTGTGTGTGAACTTTTAAATAATCAGATTTGACTGTACCGCCTAAGTCGCAAGATCGACTCAATTTTGTATTCATATTTTTTTAAAACAGTTTTTATATTTTTAACATATTAAATTTTTTATTGAAAAAAAAGGAAACATTCTTTTATTCATTTCAAAACTCAAATACCTTGACTTCTTCTCGACTATATCTAACCTCACCAAACGCCATATATTGACTAAGAACAATAAAAGTCAATATTTTTCTGACCACTAGACACTATTTACCTTTTTTAATTATCCAGTATTTCAAATATCCGGCTCGAAGGACCAAAGTGTTCGTACCGTTTATTTCCAATATTGGGGTGGTTTACACATTAACATTATCCCCAAGTACAATGACATATGACTGCTGCACAAACTCTTGTTACATACGTAAGCTTTCATTTAATTTAATATCGATAGTCTAATAAGATTCCAGACTAGCTAAGCTACTTGCATGGATCCTATTAGACGAATAAATATTTATAACAGTGAAAGTATAGAAGTAAGTGACCACATTGATTCGAAACAACAATCGCCTTTCATATGACTACAAGTAACGTAGAGGGCGTTAAAAAAAATTATATTTCTGGGTTCTAAACCTGCGAACTCCATCTAAGTTACTCACTAAGGACGCTACTTTTAGTCAATATGACTACAAAAATTTACCACTTTATTTCAATGACTGATGTAGCGTAAAACTGGATTTAAATAAAACATATTTATTAACCTGTAATTCATTCCCGGTGATAGTCCGCTGCCTCCAGTTCGTCTTGGCATTAAAAAAATTATAAGAGCATGAACTAGTTTAATCAATTTATTTAAAAAAAAATTAAATACCTTCTAAGTTCTTCTTGGCTATGAGCGAGGGCTTGAGCGACACGTTCTAACCTCAAAGAACGTGCCGTCAACGGCGAGGCTCCACCTCCGCCACTGTTTTCGCCCAAGTGCATCTCGTCCCTTGACAGTTCGGATGGTAGTGGGGCAAGTTGTAGCTGGGAAGCATTAAAAATTATTAGTTTCAGTAGTTTAATCGATGTTTATTATTAATTAAATAATTTTAAGAAAACTTGGATCGGTTTTAAGAAAAACGTAGTTATTCAAATATTCATATTCATTCAGTAACTCTCTAGAGGCAACCAGTATATATGAGTGAATTGAATATCCGCCTAATGTCATATTTTTTAAATTTTAATTTAAAAGTAATAAAAAAATATATGCTGTGTCTCTGTTTAATCAGAATGTCCATTTTTGTTTTTGAATTATTAAAAAATCGGCCTTTTAAATTTCCCGCCCACTGTCGTGTGTGTGACACGTCATCTGTCATATACTGTGACGTAAAACAGATGACGTAACAGAGTATAGTTTGAAAATGGTACGAATCGTGCTAGCTTAGCTAGTGATCCGTATTAAATCTAATTCATAGATGATGACGAAATATTGTGCCTATGACCACTAGGTCAAAAATGAAATTTATTTTTACATGAAATTCGTAATGTTTGCAAGATTTAGTGTAACCCCCTGCACTGCATTAAACACGTTTTTATTAAATGTACCCTTACCAACAAACATTTGTCCAATAAAAAATTCTTTTGAAAAATCACTGTTTTTCTTCCATAATATTCAATCTAATACCACTGTTTTTGTATTAAGTATTTATAAATATACATTTATATAATTATATCAAATTTAAATAAACAAACTGTGTTATTAGATTGAATATTAACGATAAAAACAGCTGTTATTCATGTAATATTATTTTAAAAAACAATAATTTTTGAAAGCAATTTCTCACTGGTAAGTGGAGTGGGGTGGGTGGGGGGCTAAGGGTAGGCTTACAGAAAAAAACGTTTTTTTTTGCAGAAAATAATTGTCTGAAAGAAAAATGCTTTTTGTAGCACTGTATTAAATATTTATTAATATATATTTATATTAAATTTAAATAAAAAAATTGTGTTATTAGATCGAATATTAACGACGAAACCAGCTGTTATTCATGCGTATTATTTTGGAAAACAATGATTTTTGAAAACAATTTTTTACTGGTAAATTGTGTAGGGTGGGTGGGGGGTTAAGGGTAGGGTAAGTGAATAAAATTTTAAATATGAACTTCTAATTTAATTTTTCATAACACACTTTTCTTACCCCCCCCCCCCCCCCCCACCCCACACATTTACCCAGTAAGAATTTTTTTGAAAAATCACTGTTTTTCGTCCATAATATTCAATCTAACACCACTGTTTTTGTATTAAGTATTTATGAATATAAATTTATATAATTATAATAAATTTAAATAAACAAACTGTGTTTTTAGATTAAATATTAACCATGAAACTAGCAGTTATTCATGCGTATTATTTTGGAAAACGATTATTTTTGAAAACAATTTCTTACTGGTAAGTGATGTGGGGTGGGTGGGGGGCTAAGGGTAGGCTTACAGAAAAAAACGTTTTTTTTTTGCAAAAGATAATTACCTAAAAGAAAAATGCTTTTTGTAGCACTGTATTAAATATTTATTAATATACATTTATATTAAATTTAAATAAACAAACTGTGTTATTAGATTGAATATTAACGACGAAACCAGCTGTTATTCATGCGTATTATTTTGGAAAACAATGATTTTTGAAAACAATTTCTTACTGGTAAGTGATGTAGGGTGGGTGGGGGGCTAAGGGTAGGCTTACAGAAAAATTTTTTTTTTTGCAGAAAATAATTGCCCGAAAGAAAAATGCTTTTTGAGAAAAGCAGAGATGATAAAAAAATCCATAGTTTTTGTATCGATACTTTTCTCACGTAACCTCAAAGTTTTCGAGTAAAACGTGAAAAAACATTATTTTATTTCTCAAAAAAAAGGCGTATCGCTATAAAAATTGGAGTAGTTGTGCCTTTTTTTATCGCAAATAGGTTGAAATTTAGTTATTTAAGATAAGTCAATTATTTTTAAAGAACTTTCAGCTTTTTTTGGTTCTAGATGACTTTTCACTATCTAGGTTTCTAAAATAAACTTGACTTGCTTGTTTTATGGCGCTACAACGAGGCAATTTGCCGGCACAATTTGGAGACTCGGGAAAACCGTCGGGTATGTACCCTGGTTCCCGAATCGATAACTTTCATAAAATTTAATTCTTAAATGCACGTTATAGAAAACAGCAAGGGGTGGGAAAGGGTCTAGGAAAGGAATCTGAAAGATAGAAAAGGAAAATAAATGACGACGTGTTGATTGGGTGAAGGATGACGCGGAGTTTTTAGCTTTGTTTATATAGTTTACAAAAAACGTTACATTTTCATTGTAAAATTAGATTTAATCTTATAAATATCTAAAGATAAAAAATATCTCCCTGGCAGCTTCAAAGCCAAGCTCTACACAAGCTATTTAGATAGAAAATTTTATATGGTTACTAAGGCTAAAGTCCCTAAACAAATAAATAAAAGAAATTTCAAATGATTTTTAGAAAACAATTAGGAAATTTGGGCTAAAGATTTCAATCTAGAAAATAAATGCTTTCTACCGTGATATTCTAATCAGCCTGAATCAAAAGTTTTAAAGTATAGTTTTCCCATATTTAAAAAATATGGGTTTATCGCAAAACTAGACAAAATAGGTAAATTCCACATATTAGCAAAAAAATGGGATATTAAAGTATATTTTATAGATTCAGAGGCATAAAAATATTTTATCTGAGACATTTCGTAACCTAAAAAGGCTCCAATTAAAATTATAAAAACCGTACCTAATTTCATTAAAAATAGTAATAAAGGATAGGCTTACAGAAAAACGTTTTTTTTTGCAAAAAATAGTTTTCTGAAAGGAAAATGTTTTTTCAGAAAATTTTAAGTGATAAAAAATCTATAGTTTTTGTATCTATACTTTTCTTACATAACCTTAAGGTATTCGAGTAAAACGTGATAAAACTTCACTTTATTTCTCGAAAAAAAGACGTATCACTATAAAAATTGGAGAAGTTGTGCCTTTTTTTATCGCTAATAAGTGGAAATTAAGTTCTTTAAGATAAGTCAATAAGTTTTAAAGAAATTAAAAATAAATATAAAGTTTTTTGCCTTTTTCTCAAAAATTTAAAGGTTACGTGAGAAAAGTATAGATACAAAAGTTAGAATTTTTTATAAGTAGCCATTGCCTTGTTCAATTTTTTTTAAGGCAATTGTTTTGAGAAATAAACTCGTTTTTATTAAAGGTATCCTTACTACCCCCCCACCCACCCCAGAAATTTGCCCAATAAAAAATTCTTTTGAAAAATCACTGTTTTTTCTCCATAATATTTAATCTAATAACACTGTTCCATATTAAATATTTATTAATATACATATATAATTATTTAAAATTTAAGTAAACAAACTGTGTTATTAGATTGAATATTAACGATAAAAACAGCTGTTATTCATGTAATATTAATTTAAAAAACAATGATTTTTGAAAACAATTTTTTACTGGTAAATTGTGTCGGGTGGGTGGGGGGGTAAGGGTAGGGTAAATGAATAAAATTTTAAATATGAACTTCTAATTTAATTTTTCATAATACACTTTTCTTACCCCCCCACCCACCCCACACATTTACCCAGTAAGAATTTTTTTGAAAAATCACTGTTTTTCGTCCATAATATTCAATCTAACACCACTGTTTTTGTATTAAGTATTTATGAATATACATTTATATAATTATAATAAATTTAAATAAACAAACTGTGTTTTTAGATTAAATATTAACCATGAAACTAGCAGTTATTCATGCGTATTATTTTGGAAAACGATTATTTTTGAAAACAATTTCTTACTGGTAAGTGATGTAGTGTGGGTGGGGGGCTAAGGGTAGGCTTACAGAAAAATGTTTTTTTTTGCAGAAAATAATTGCCCGAAAGAAAAATGCTTTTTGAGAAAAGCAGAGATGATAAAAAAATCCATAGTTTTTGTATCGATACTTTTCTCACGTAACCTCAAAGTTGTCGAGTAAAACATGATAAAACCCCATTTTATTTCTCGAAAAAAAGGCGTATCGCTATAAAAATTGGAGTAGTTGTGCCTTTTTTATCGCAAATAGGTTGAAATTTAGTTTTTTAAGATAAGTCAATTATTTTTGAAGAACTTTCAGTTTTTTTTTTGGTTCTAGGCGACTTTTTACTATCTAGGTTTCTAAAATAGACTTGACTTGACTTGCTCGTTTTATGGCGCTGCAACGAGACAATTTAGAGACTCGGGAAAACCGTTGGGTATGTACCCTGTTTCCCGAATCAATAAGTTTTACAAAATTATAGAACAATTATAAAATAAAAATATATTATATATATTATTTATACTATTAGTATACAGTGCTTTTCTTTGAAGTCCCCCCCCCATTTATTTTTTGAACGGGTCAAAAAAAATTTTTGAAACTTGGCATAAGTAAATTGGTCTATAGATACTATTTTTTACTGTAAACTAGGTAGTTGTAAATTCCAAGATGGCGGCTGGGCGACGTCTTGAGAAAAAATTTTAAATAGAAAGGAGGTCGTGTGGTACCTCATTTTAAAGGTCTCAATGAGTACTTTATAACCCTGAAATATTAGACCCATACTCGTTTCAAAATGGCGGCCTAATAAAAAATATTTTTTTTTATTTTAACGTTTCACATTTTTATGATTTTTGAATAGGTAAAAATCAGTGTACGAAAATAAATGCGTCACTATTTTATTTTGACATAAAAACGACAGTTCTAAATGTCACATAATCATAATAGCGCCATCTTGAATAAATGCATTAAATAGAAATCTTGTGTTACCTCATTTAAAAGGTTTTATTGAGTACTTTTAATATTTATTACATGGACTCGGTGGACTCCGTTTTGACCTGTCTAAAAGTAACAGCCAAAAAAATACACTGTTGCGATTTTATTAACGTTTTTAATAATAATATACAAATAATGTATAATTTTTGAATTTTGGATTTAAAGATTAGCTTTTTGGTTTCTAAAGACTACTTACAATTATTTTTTTGGCTGTTACTTTTAGACAAGTCAAAACGGAATCCACCGAGTCCATGTAACAATAGTAACAATTATACAACACGTTATAGAAAACGGCAAGGGGTGGAAATGGGTTTAGGAAAGGAATCTGAAGGATAGGAAAAGAAAATGAATGACCACGAGTTGAATGCGTGAAGGATGATGTAGAAATCTTTGATGTTACATGAAAAAAGTATAGAGTAAAGTTAAATTTTTTCCTCCAAGGCAATTATTTTGGGAAATGAATCCGTTTTTATTAAAAGTAGTCTTACTCCCCCCACCCACCCCACACATTCGCCCAGTAAGAAATTATTTTGAAATTGTTTTTCGTCAGTAATATTCGATCTAATACCACTGTTTTTGAATTAAGTATTTATGAATATACATACATTTATATAATTATAATAAATGTAAATAAATAAACTGTGTTTTTAGATTGAATATTAACCATGAACCCAGCAGTTATTCGTGCGTATTATTTTGGAAAACAATGATTTTTAAAAACAATTTCTTTCTGGTAAGTTGTTGGGGGTGGGTGGAGGGTAAGGGTAGGGTTAATAAAAAACAGTTTTTTTGCAAAATATAATTACTTTACAGAAAAAAACTTTGTAATTTACTATAATGAAATAAAAAAAATACCATTCAAAAAGATTGATTTGATAAAAACTATACAAAGCTTTCTATACTGTGTATAAAGGATTTGAAATAAAGAATAATATAAATTATAGTTAATTTTCTGTAGCCTAAAAAAGCAGATTATTTAATACATTATTTTTTTTTTTTTAAGGCAATTAATTGATGCAATAAAAATGTTTTTCATCAACACTATCCTTACACCCCCCACCCACCCCCAATAACTTACCCGTAAAAAATTCTTAAAAAATCTCTGTTTTTCAACATGATACGCATGGACCAGAGAAGTTCTTGTTTTATGTTATTCAGTAAATATACTGTTTCATACTATAAATTTTAATCTAATTTTTACTGAACGTTTTAAATTTTAATAGGTAGATAACCTCCTTAAAATAAGTCTATAGAAACATCTTGACACCCTGTATAATACAAATTTAAAAAAACTAGACTAGTTCAAAGTCTTTCTTAAAAAAGTGACTAAAGTCAATTCACAAAAAATCAAGATAATGGAATTCTTAGTTCAGAAGTGCCCGTAAGAAAAGTTATAATTTTTTTATTAGTAACAACTCTCTTGTTAATGTTTTTCTTCTAAGGCAATATTTTTTGTAAAATAAGCCAGTTTTTTATAAAACGTACCCTTACCCCCCCCACCCACCCCAAACATTTGCCCAGTAAAAAATTCCTTTGAAAAATCACTGATTTTCGTCCATAATATCCAATCTCGTAGCACTCTATTAAATATTTATTAATATACATTTATATATTTATATTAAATTTAAATAAACAAACTGTGTTTTTAGATTAAATATTAACCATGAAACTAGCAGTTATTCATGCGTATTATTTTGGAAAACGATTGTTTTTGAAAACAATTTCTTACTGGTAAGTGATGTGGGGTGGGTGGGGGGCTAAGGGTAGGCTTACAAAAAAAAAACATTTTTTTTTGCAAAAAATAGTTTTTTAAGAGGAAAATGTTTTTTGAGAAAATTTTAAGTGATAAAAAATCTATAGTTTTTGTATCTATACTTTTCTTACATAACCTAAAGGTTTTCGAGTAAAACGTGATGAAACTTCACTTTATTTTTCGCTTTAAAAAAAGGCGTATCACTATAAAAATTGGAGTAGTTGTGCCTTTTTTTATCGCTAATAAGTGGAAATTAACTTCTTTAAAATAAGTCAATAAGTTTTAAAGAAATTTCAGTTTTTTTGGTTCTAGATGACTTTTCACTATCTAGGTTCAAATATAAAGTTTTTTGCCTTTTTCTCAAAAATTCAAAGGTTACGTGAGAAAAGTATAGATACAAAAGTTAGAATTTTTTTATAAGTAACCAATGCCTTGTTAAATTTTTTGAAAATGAATAAAATTTTAAAGCCAGAGCAACGTTTCCAAATTGTTTAAATTTATTTTGAAAGACATGGTTCTATTCGAGAAACACATCGGGCATTACGTGAGTTTTATGGTGCTCATAATCCTCCTTCAGAGAGATTAATTCGAGAAACTGTTGATCGTTTTCGCAATACTTTTATCTAGTCGACAATACGCATCCCGTAAGACGCCTTACAGTGCGCACGCAACAAGCGATAGCTGCTGTGCAGCATAGTGTTGATAATGATCCAAATGTGTCAATTCGTCGTCGATCTCGGATTGCGAGCATATAAAATTCAACTTGTCCAGCAGTTGAAACCCCAGAATCATCTTTTGCGCCGTACATTAGCTGAATGGGCGGAAGGAAAGATTGCTGTTGATCCACGATTTTATATGAAAATTTTGTTTAGTGATGAAGCACACTTTTGGTTAAATGACTATGTAAATAAGCAGAATTGCCGAATTTGGGGGGATGAGAATCCACGAGCTATTGGCGAAAAACCGTTACATCCAGAAAAACTAACCGTTTGGTGCGCTTTATGGGCCGGTGAAATCATTGGTCCTTATGTCTTCAGAAATGCTGATGGTCAGAACATTACAGTAAACGGTGAGCGATACAGAAACATGATAACCAACTTTTTTGTGCTTCAATTGGAAGCCGTTGCAGAAATGTGGTTTCAGCAGGACGGTGCCACGTGCCATACAGCGCGCCAAACAATTAATTTACTGCAAGAGACATTCGAGCAACGAATAATTTAAAGGAATGGACCTGTAAACTGGCCAGCTCGTTCGTGCGACTTGACGCCATTAGATTATTTTCTTTGGGGCTATGTTAAGTCGCATGTCTACGCTGACAAACCCGAAATACTTGATCACTTGGATTATACGACGCGTGATTGCCGAAATACAGCCTGCAGTACTGGAAAGAGTGTGTGAAAATTGGACCTCTAGATTACGCCACGTACGCGCCAGCCGTGGGGGTCACATGCCCGAAATCATTTTTAATTATTAATGCCAAAATTTTAAGTGATAAAAATCACATAACCTTAAAGTTTTCGAGTAAAACGTGATAAAACCCCACTTTATTTCTCGAAAAAAAGGCGTATCACTATAAAAATTGGAGTAGGTGTGCTTTTTTTTTATCGCTAATAAGTGGAAATTAACTTCTTTAAAATAAGTCAATAAGCTTTAAAGAAATTTCAGGTTTTTTGGTTCTATACTCGCCGGCACAAAATTCCGCCACCCTGAAATATTGACCAAGTTTGATGTTTTATAAATTTTTTATTTTTTATCAGAGTCTCACGATTTTGCCATCAGTTTTTAGATACATTTGTTGTGATTTTTTAAAATCATTTTGTAAAGTGGCATTTTTCGATTAGGCTATATTATACAGGAGTAAAACAAACCGTTCTTTTTTCTCGTAATTTCAAAAGACCCTGTAGGAAAATTAAGGTGGATAATTCTGTTTACATACTGTTCCTTCTAATCTTTGATGTATTCTAAACATTTCGATTTTTGATTTATTTCTGCTGCGAGCTGCAAATTTTTTATCAAAACGCTGATTTGAAGCGTATTTTTATAAGGAGAAACAAACACTAGGTATATCATAAAGTTAATTAAAAAAAAACAATTAGCGTGTATTTCCTCCTCTTGCAGCAACAACAACTTGCAGTCTTCGCGGCATCGAATGAATAAGGTTCCTTATTCTTTCTTGAGAAATAGCATCATATTCTTCGATCAGCGCTAGACGTAAGTCTTGCAAGGTTTGTGGTTGTACAGGACGATGACGAACGGCCTTTTAAGTTGATCCCAAAGATGTTCTATTGGGTTGAGATCCGGGCTATCTAGGTTCAAATATGAAGTTTTTTGCCTTTTTCTCAAAAATTTAAAGGTTACGTGAGAAAAGTATAGATACAAAAGTTAGAATTTTTTATAAGTAGCCATTGCCTTGTTCAATTTTTTCTTTTAAGGCAATTGTTTTGAGAAATAAACTCGTTTTTATTAAAGGTATCCTTACCCCCCCCCCCCCCCCCCACCCACCCCAGAAATTTGCCCAATAAAAAATTCTTTTGAAAAATCACTGTTTTTTCTCCATAATATTTAATCTAATAACACTGTTCCATATTAAATATTTATTAATATACATATATAATTATTTAAAATTTAAATAAACAAACTGTGTTATTAGATTGAATATTAACGATAAAAACAGCTGTTATTCATGTAATATTATTTTAAAAAACAATGATTTTTGAAAGCAATTTCTTACTGGTAAGTGGAGTGGGGTGGGTGGGGGGCTAAGGGTAGGCTTACAGAAAAAAAACGTTTTTTTTTGCAAAAAATAATTGCCTGAAACAAAAATGCTTTTTGTAGCACTGTATTAAATTTTTATTAATATACATTTATATTAAATTTAAATAAATAAACTGTGTTATTAGGTTAAATATTGACGTCGAAACCAGCTGTTATTCATGCGTATTATTTTGGAAAACAATGATTTTTGAAAACAATTTTTTACTGGTAAATTGTGTAGGGTGGGTGAGGGGGTAAGGGTAGGGTAAATGAATAAAATTTTAAATATGAACTTCTAATTTAATTTTTCATAATACACTTTTCTTACCCCCCCCACACATTTACCCAGTAAGATTTTTTTTTTGAAGAATCACTGTTTTCCGTTTATTATATCCGATCTAATAGTACTGTTTTTGTATTAAATATTTATTAATATACATATATATAATTATATTAAATTTGAACAAATAAACTGTGTATTTAGATTAAATATTAACCATGAAACTAGCAGTTATTCATGCGTATTATTTTGGAAAACGATTATTTTTGAAAACAATTTTTTACTGGTAAGTGATGTAGGGTGGGGGGGGGGCTAAGGGTAGGCTTACAGAAAAATGTTTTTTTTTGCAGAAAATAATTGTCCGAAAGAAAAATGCTTGTGATAAAAAAATCCATAGTTTTTGTATCTATACTTTTCTCACGTAACCTCAAAGTTTTCGAGTAAAACATGATAAAACCCCATTTTATTTCTCGTAAAAAAGGCGTATCGCTATAAAAATTGGAGTAGTTGTGCCTTTTTTATCGCAAATAGGTTGAAATTTAGTTTTTTAAGATAAGTCAATTATTTTTGAAGAACTTTCAGTTTTTTTTTTTTGGTTCTAGGCGACTTTTTACTATCTAGGTTTCTAAAATAGACTTGACTTGACTTGCTCGTTTTATGGCGCTGCAACGAGACAATTTAGAGACTCGGGAAAACCGTTGGGTATGTACCCTGTTTCCCGAATCAATAAGTTTTACAAAATTATAGAACAATTATAAAATAAAAATATATTATATATATTATTTATACTATTAGTATACAGTGCTTTTCTTTGAAGTCCCCCCCCCCATTTATTTTTTGAACGGGTCAAAAAAAATTTTTGAAACTTGGCATAACTAAATTGGTCTATAAATACTATTTTTCACTGTAAACTAGGTAGTTGTAAATTCCAAGATGGCGGCTGGGCGACGTCTTGAGAAAAAATTTTAAATAGAAAGGAGGTCGTGTGGTACCTCATTTTAAAGGTCTCAATGAGTACTTTATAACCCTGAAATATTAGACCCATACTCGTTTCAAAATGGCGGCCTAATAAAAAATATTTTTTTTTATTTTAACGTTTTACATTTTTATGATTTTTGAATAGGTAAAAATCAGTGTACGAAAATAAATGCGTCACTATTTTATGTTGACATAAAAACGACAGTTCTAAATGTCACATAATCATAATAGCGCCATCTTGAATAAATGCATTAAATAGAAATCTTGTGTTACCTCATTTAAAAGGTTTTATTGAGTACTTTTAATATTTATTACATGGACTCGGTGGACTCCGTTTTGACCTGTCTAAAAGTAACAGCCAAAAAAATACACTGTTGCGATTTTATTAACGTTTTTAATAATAATATACAAATAATTTATAATTTTTGAATTTTAAATTTAAAGATTAACTTTTTGGTTTCTAAAGACTACTTACAATTATTTTTTTGGCTGTTACTTTTAGACAGGTCAAAACGGAATCCACCGAGTCCATGTAACAATAGTAACAAGTATAAAATAGTAACAATTATACAACACGTTATAGAAAACGGCAAGGGGTGGAAATGGGTTTAGGAAAGGATAGGAAAAGAAAATGAATGACCACGAGTTGAATGCGTGAAGGATGATGTAGAAATTTTTGATGTTACGTGAAAAAAGTATAGAGTAAAGTTAAATTTTTTCCTCCAAGGCAATTATTTTGGGAAATGAATCCGTTTTTATTAAAAGTAGTCTTACTCCCCCCCACCCACCCCACACATTCGCCCAGTAAGAAATTATTTTGAAATTGTTTTTCGTCAATAATATTCGATCTAATACCACTGTTTTTGAATTAAGTATTTATGAATATACATACATTTATATAATTATAATAAATTTAAATAAATAAACTGTGTTTTTAGATTGAATATTAACCCAGCAGTTATTCGTGCGTATTATTTTGGAAAACAATGATTTTTAAAAACAATTTCTTTCTGGTAAGTTGTTGGGGGTGGGTGGAGGGTAAGGGTAGGGTTAATAAAAAACGGTTTTTTTTGCAAAATATAATTACTTTACAGAAAAAAACTTTGTAATTTACTATAATGAAATAAAAAAAATACCATTCAAAAAGATTGATTTGATAAAATTTATACAAAGCTTTCCATACTGTGTATAAAGGATTGGAAATGAAGAATAATATAGAATAATATAAATTATAGTTAATTTTCTGTAACCTGACAAAGTAGATTATTTAATAAATATTTTTTTTTCTTTTAAGGCAATTAATTTATGCAATAAAAATTTGTTTTCATCAACACTACCCTTACACCCCCCACCCACCTCCAACAACTTATCGGGAAAAAAATTCTTCTGCAAAATCCCTGTTTTTCAACATGATACGCATGGACTAGAGAAGTTCTTGTTTTATGTTATTCAGTAGATTTATTTCATACTATAAATTTTAATGTAATTTTGACTGAACGTTTTAAATTTTAATAGGTAGATAACCTCCTTAAAATAAGTCTATAGAAACATCTTGACACCCTGTATAATACAAATTTAAAAAAACTAGACTAGTTCAAAGTCTTTCTTAAAAAAGTGACTAAAGTCAATTCACAAAAAATCAAGATAGTGGAATTCTTAGTTCAGAAGTGCCCGTAAGAAAAGTTATAATTTTTTTATTAGTAACAACTCTCTTGTTAATGTTTTTCTTCTAAGGCAATATTTTTTGTAAAATAAGCCAGTTTTTTATAAAACGTACCCTTACCTCCACCCCCACCCACCCCAAACGTTTGCCCAGTAAAAAATTCCTTTGAAAAATCACTGATTTTCGTCCATAATATCCAATCACGTAGCACTGATATTTATTAATATACATTTATATTAAATTTAAATAAACAAACTGTGTTATTATATTGAATATTAACGACGAAACCAGCTGTTTATTCATGCCTATTATTTTGGAAAACGATTATTTTTGAAAACAATTTCTTACTGGTAAGTGATGTGGGGTGGGTGGGGGGCTAAGGGTAGGCTTACAAAAAAACGTTTTTTTTACAGAAAATAATTGCCCGAAAGAAAAAAGCTTTTTGAGAAAAGCAGAGATGATAAAAAAATCCATAGTTTTTGTATCGATACTTTTCTCACGTAACCTCAAAGTTTTCGAGTAAAACGTGAAAAAACATTATTTTATTTCTCGAAAAAAAGGCGTATCGCTATAAAAATTGGAGTAGTTGTGTCTTTTTTTATCGCAAATAACTAGAAATTTAATTCTTTAAGATAAATCCTTTACTTTGAAGAAATTTTCATTTTTTTGGTTCTAGACGAATTTTTACTATCCAGGTTCGAATATGGAATTTTTCGCGTTTTACTTGAAAACTTTGAGGTTACGTGAGAAAAGTATATACGAAAGTTATAATGTTTTTTATTAGTAACAACTTTCTTGTTAATTTTTTTCTTCTAAAGCAATTATTTTGGGAAATAAATCCGTTTTTTATGAAACGTACCCTCAACCCACCGCCACCCCAAACATTAAGTTCCCAGTAAAAAATTCTTTTGAAAAATCACTGTTTATGTATTAAATATTTATTAGTATACACATATATAATAATATCAAATTTAAATAAACAAATTTTGTTATAAGATTAGATGTTAACGACGAAACCAGTTGTTATTCGTGCGTATTATTTGAAAAACAATATTTAAAAAAAAAAAATTCTTACTGGAAAATTGTGGGGGGTGCGTGGGGGGGCTAAGGGTAGGGTTAATGATAAGCGAGTATTTTGCAAAAAACAATTACCTTAAAGAATAAACTGTGTAACTTACTAAGGAAATTCAAAAAAATACCATTTAAAAAGATTGATTTGATAAAAATTATACAAAGCTTTCCGTGCTGTGTATAAGTGATTAGAAAAAAAAATAATATAAATTATATTTTATTTTCTGTAACCTGAGAGAGCAAATTATTAAATGAATTAATTTTTTTCTTTTAAGGCAATTATTTTCTTCAATAAAATATTTTTTTTCCATCAAAACTACCCTTACACCCCCACCCACCCCAAACAACTTACCAGTAAAAAATTCTTCTGCAAAATTCCTGTTTTTCACCATAAAACGCATGAACCAAAGAAGTTCTTGTTTTATGTTAGATAGTAGATTTGTTTCATACTATAAATTTTAATGTAATTTTGACTGAACGTTTTAAAGTTTAATAGGTAGATAACCTCCTTAAAATAAGTCTATAGAAACATTTTGACATCCTGTATATTAAAAATTAAAAAAAAGCGAGACTAGTCCAAAGTCTTTCTTAAAAAAGTGACTAAAATCCATTCAGAAAAAGCAGTGCTTGTAAGAAACAAAATAATTTGTCTTTTGTTTCCAAGCAACACATCATGTATGATTATCTTGAAATATAGATTTATTTAATGATTTTGAACTAAATTTTCAATAAATTTTTTTAGTAACAATTATTTTGAAAAATAAATCCGTTTTTATTAAAGATACCCTTACCCCCCCCCCCCCCCACCCGCCCCATACATTTGCCTAGTAAAAATTTATTTTGAAGAATCACTGTTTTTCGTCCATAATATTCAATCTAGGACCACTGTTTTTGTATTAAGTATTTATGAATCTAAATTTATATACTTATATTAAATTTAAATAAACAAACTGTGTTATTAGATTGAATATTAACGACGACACCAGCTGTTATTCATGCGTATTATTTTGGAAAACGATTATTTTTGAAAACAATTTCTTACTGGTAAGTGATGTGGGGTGGGTGGGGGGCTAAGGGTAGGCTTACAAAAAACATTTTTTTTTGCAAAAAATAGTTTTTTGAGAGGAAAATGTTTTTTGAGAAAATTTTAAGTGATAAAAAATCTATAGTTTTTGTATCTATACTTTTCTTACATAACCTAAAGGTTTTCGAGTAAAACGTGATGAAACTTCACTTTATTTTTCGCTTTAAAAAAAGGCGTATCACTATAAAAATTGGAGTAGTTGTGCCTTTTTTTATCGCTAATAAGTGGAAATTAAGCTCTTTAAAATAAGTCAATAAGTTTTAAAGAAATTAAAAATAAATATAAAGTTTTTTGCCTTTTTCTCAAAAATTTAAAGGTTACGTGAGAAAAGTGTAGATACAAAAGTTAGATTTTTTTATAAGTAGCCATTGCCTTGTTCAATTTTTTTTAAGGCAATTGTTTTGAGAAACAAACTCGTTTTTATTAAAGGTATCCTTACTCCCCCCCACCCACCCCAGAAATTTGCCCAATAAAAAATTATTTTGAAAAATCACTGTTTTTTCTCCATAATATTTAATCTAATAACACTGTTCCATATTAAATATTTATTAATATACATATATAATTATTTAAAATTTAAATAAACAAACTGTGTTATTAGATTGAATATTAACGATAAAAACAACTGTTATTCATGTAATATTATTTTAAAAAACAATGATTTTTGAAAGCAATTTCTTACTGGTAAGTGGAGTGGGGTGGGTGGGGGGCTAAGGGTAGGCTTACAGAAAAAAACGTTTTTTTTGCAGAAAATAATTGCCTGAAACAAAAATGCTTTTTGTAGCACTGTATTAAATATTTATTAACATACATTTATATTAAATTTAAATAAACAAACTGTGTTATTAGATTGAATATTAACGACGAAACTAGTTATTTATGCGTGTTATGTTGGACAACAATAAATTTTGAAAACAATTTCTTACTGGTAAATGGTGTGGGTTGGGTGGGGGAGTAAGGGTAGGGTAAATTAATAAAATTTTAAATATGAACTTCTAATTTAATTTTTCATAATACACTTTTCTTACCCCCCCCCACCCACCCCACACATTTACCCAGTAAGATTTTTTTTTGAAAAATCTATGTTTTCCGTCTATTATATCCGATCTAATAGCACTGTTTTTGTATTAAATATTTATTAATATAGGTACATATATATAATTATATCAAATTTAAATAAACAAACTGTGGTATTAGATTGAATATTAACGACGAGACCAGCTGTTATTCATGCGTCTTATTTTGGAAAACGATGATTTTTGAAAACAATTTCTTACTGGTAAGTGATGTGGGGTGGGTGGGAGGGGCTAAGGGTAGGCTTACAAAAAAACGTTTTTTTTTTGCAAAAAATAGTTTTTTCAGAAAATTTTAAGTGATAAAAAATCTATAGTTTTTGTATCTATACTTTTCTTACATAACCTTAAGATTTTCGAGTAAAACGTGATAAAACTTCACTTTATTTTTCAAAAAAAAGGCGTATCACTATAAAAATTGGAGTAGTTGTGCCTTTTTTTATCGCTTATAAGTGGAAATTTAGTTCTTTAAAATAAGTCAACCAGCTCTAAAGAAATTTTAGGTTTTTTGGTTCTAGATGACTTTTCACTATCTAGGTTCAAATATAAAGTTTTTTGCCTTTTTCTCAAAAATTTAAAGGTTACGTGAGAAAAGTATAGATAAAAAAGTTAGAATTTTTTATAAGCAGCCATTGCCTTGTTAAATTTTTTCTTTTAGGGCATTTATTTTGGGAAATAAACTCGTTTTTATTAAAGGTATCCTTACCCCTCTTGATCCTTCAAAATAAGAAATTATTTTGAAGAATCACTGTTTTTCTTCCATAATATTCAATCTAATACCACTGTTTTTGTATTAAGTATTTATAAATATACATATATATAATTATATTAAATTTAAATAAACAAACTGTGTTATTAGATTAAATATTGACAACGAAACCAGCTGTTATTCGTGCGTATTATTTTGAAAACCACTGATTTTTGAAAAAAAATTCTTATTGGTATATTGTGTGGGGTTGGTGGAGGGAGTAAGGGTAGGGTTAATGAATAAAATTTCAAATATTATATTATTTTTTTTTTAAAATCACTGTTTTCCGTCCATTAAATCCAATTTTTTGCAGCACTGTTTTTGTATTAAATATTTATTAATATAGGTACATATATATAATTATATCAAATTTAAATAAACAAACTGTGGTATTAAAGTGAATATTAACGACAAAATCAGCTGTTATTCATGCGTATTATTTTGGAAAACGATGATTTTTTGCTTCTAAAAAATTTGAAGCGACAACACCGGAGCTTAAGCGCCTGAGCCATACGCTTAGTGTCATCTGTCAATCGCTTTTTCGTTTATATTCGGGACTCTTGCATTTTCTTTCATTTTTGGCTTAAAAATGAAAAAGGCCACATTTTAGTGTTTTTTTTAATTGATAGGATGGCAAAAACTTGTGTCGTTTGTGCCGCATCATGATAAAAAGGCGATTCAAGCCGATCTTTTCACAAGTACCTAAGTACCTATACTTTCATAACATCACATCATGGGGTTACCATCATCATAAACGTAGAATAGGGGATCTTATAGATATAAACCTAATAAAAACTTGAATGTGAAAGTGTGCATAAAATACCAACATATTTATATTTTTAAATCTAAATATTTTTTTGAACATATTCATCTATTAATAGGCTATAAAAAATATAAAACTAGAATCTTGTCCGTGGTTTTATTACTGGATTTTATTATTTTTTTGTTGTTCTGGCAGAAAAAAGGCATAATACCTATGTACCTATCTATATACATAGTTATGTTTTTTTTTTTAATATAGTCATTAGGTAGATAGATGAAATTACTAATTTTTTATTGCGTTTAAAGAATTCTGAAATTTATTTAATTGATATCTATGTATTAAGTTAATTTTGTCTTTCCCTAAAATTTGGTCGATAATTTTTTTTTGTTTTACCTTATTGCAACTTACAATAATATATATTGTAATTGGCACCACATATTAATTTATTACTGTAATTTTTTTTTGCTTTTTGATTAAATATCAAATACGTATTATAGATTGCCTAATGATTATACCCAAAGGGAACAGTGGTCATGAATGGAAATCCACACAATTAAAAAGAACATATTTGTTTGTTCAGATCACATCCTTAGAAGTGATTTCTTAAATAAAGGAGATAATATTATCAGTAGCCAGACTTTATTAAACAAATTAGCTCTACCTCAAAGGTAATTTCTTTAAAATATATTTTTCTAGTATAAAAATTTCGTCACAAAAAGTATTAGTGTTACTCATATAAATTTTATTTATACCTAACACTTATTAAATTAGGTATGAGTGTAAAAGTATTTTTTTACTAGGATTTCTGATGCACTGGTTAAAAACACAGCAACCGATAATTCAGTTAATTTACCAAGTGATTTTCCCTTCAAAGCTGCAGGGGTAGCTTTCCTGAAGAGTGCAAAAACTTCTTTAGCTTCCAAAATGGTATATAGTACAAACAGTGAAGCTAATATAGACAAGTATGGATAATTAAAATAGATTAATATTCTTGATACACCAAATTTTGTATATTTATTCTTAGGTAAGCTTTGTTTTTAGTATAACTTAATATGATGTAATTGATATTAGGTATTATATAGGCCAGTGTCAAATGTCTCAAAACCATTGTACAGGCTAAATACTCATAATAAAAATCTTATAACCTATAAAAAACCTGCAACTCCTTTACAATTTGAACATTTTTGTAGTTTTAACTCTTTCCGCTGAAGCAATACTGTCCCTTTGAAAAAGTCAGCACCATAGAAATATTATATTATGTGATATAAAGTAAGTGATGTAAAACTGAGTTTTGTCCAATATAACAATAACAATAAAATTTTGCAAAATGTTGAAAATTTGTGTCTTAAAAATGATTTATTAAGAAATCTACAATATTATATTAATAAAATATTTAATTTCCATAAAAATACTTTAAAAAAATGCTGTCTTTTATTAGGACCTTCATCTAATAAAGTCCGTTAAAAAAACACATAAATGGTAATATTACTTATACTCAAACTCTATAATAATTAATAAATATTTATCATGTAAATATTTGTTGACGACGTCACTGGTAGAGAGTGCTTGTATCGGCGACATCAACAATGCGATCGAGCGGCGTTGCGATGCCATTACCGTTTTCTCTAATATTCTACTTTATTTACATTTATTTAACGTTGTTCTTCGATATAGAGCATCTTATCATATTTTATGTAAAAAAATGCTTGATATTTCATTAAAGGGGAGCAGTAGTATTATTTTGTGCCTTCGGAAACAACTGAAAATTTTTATAATATTATAAAGTGATTTTTGCCATTTCTATATAAGCATAAGCGAGAATATAAAATAACATAAATTATAGTTAATTTTCTGTAACCAGAGAAAGTAGATTATTTAATAAATTTTTTTTTTCTTTTAAGGCAATTAATTGATGCAATAAAAATGTTTTTTATCAACACTACCCTTACACCCCCCACCCACCCCCAACAACTTACCGGTAAAAAATTCTTCTGCAAAATCCCTGTTTTTCAACATAATACGCATGAATCAAAGTTCTTGTTTTATGTTATACAGTATACTATTACTATAAATTTTAATGTAATTTTGACTAAACGCTTTACATTTTAATCGGTATATAACCTCCTTAAAATAAGTCTATAGAAACATTTTGACATCCTGTATATTAAAAATTTAAAAAAAGCGAGACTAGTCCAAAGTCTTTATTGAAAAAGTGACTAAAATCCATTCAGAAAAAGTTCAGCAGTACTTGTAAGAAACAAAATAATTTGTCTTTTGTTTCCAAGCAACACAACATGTATGATTATCGTTAAATATAGATTTATTTAATGATTTTGTACTAAATTTTTAATATTTTGTTTTAGCAACAATTATTTGATTAATTTTTTTATAAGGCAATTATTTTGTAAAATAAACCCGTTTTTCATTAACCTTACCCTTACCCAACCGAACTCAACCCAACCGAACCCAACCCAACCCAACCCAACCCAACCCAACCCAACCCCCCCCCACCCACCCCACACAGCTTACCAGTAAGAACTACTTTTCAAAAAAATCATTGTTTTCCAAAATAATACGCATGAATAACAGATGTTTCGAAACTTTTTGGTTCCATATTATGTGGTTTCAGCAAAATGTTACCACGACACATACTCTAACGCTTCAATGAATATATTGTCCGCAACCCAGGACAACTCATTTCACGTTCTGGAGACGTGCCCTGGCCTCCCAGATCTCCAGACCTGTCACTTAGTGATCTTTTTTCTATAGAGGTATTTAAAGACTCGTGTATATGTTCACAAGCGTGATCATATACATGACGTTTGATCGAGTTAAAGGACGCACTTCGTCGAGAAATATTGACTATTGATCGAGCCTGCTATGGAGGATCCAAATTACTCCAACGAGCATGACCTTATAACCCTCGAATCTGTTTTTCTATATAAACCCTTCATTTAACTTACTTTTGCCTATAGTATACTTTAAAATAGTGAGCTTGGGATTTCGGTTGCTTCTACACTAACTACATGGAAATTTACAGATTTACTCTCAAAAAGGGCCAAATCTCTTTATTACTCAAGGAGAATTGACCATGCCTGTAATAAACTAAAAGAAACATGGAGGATTGATAACTTTCTACGAGGTAAATGCAACCGGGTAACTATATAACCATGGAATCTAAATGCAGATGTAACATAACCTTTAAAGTGCAAATAAATATATAATTATACCTTAAATGATCCAAGTTTTCTTAAAACAGCTCTTCTATAGTACACTCTATATTAAGATCCTTAGTAAAAAGCTTTTTCCGCAAAGCTCAATTTCTCACAATTCATCAATATTAACTTCATAATTAATTAATATACAGCGATTAAAACACTTTAATCACCCTACGGTAAAAGCTTCATACGTAGACGTCACTATAACGTAGTAGTATTAAAATAATTCATTGTTTAAACCCAAGCATTCAAAGCGAGTAGGGTGCCTCCAACCTTTGTACAAAATATAGACCTTTTCAATTAAAAATAACGAATTTAAAATTTAGAAGAAAATGTCATGCAAAAATAAAATTTTGAAATAAAGTGCAGCCAACAGGTGTAGTGTGAATGTGGTGGACATTATAGCGTGTAAAATACAGCGATGTGTGTGTATTTGTGTGTGTAGGGTATTGTAACGTTTAAGCCAAGAGAATTTCGGGTTTTTCAGTTCAGTAGTACTTTTTTACAATTTACAAAAAGGCACTTAAATAAATAATAATCATACAAAATTGAATTTTGCCAATTTCTTCATCATAATCTCGCATTTAGTAACAAAATTTCGATTTAATTAGTGAAATAATCATATGTGGAACTGGATTATTCACATTTACCTAAAGAACTTAATTTTTTACACTAATTTTCCATTAATATCTGGTGTTGGTGATGGTCGTTGCAGTGTAGGGCCTCCTCGTAGCCCCGATTTTAATCCTTTGATATTTCTTTTGGGTTATATTAAGTCAAACTGACCAGAAGAAATTTGTACACGAGAGCAACTATTGCAAAAAATTCCACCCCAATGTTATGAGGAATAAGCAAGGAAATTTATTACTGCAAGTAAGACACTAATGCTGGACATTTCGCACATTTTCCAGTATTTTATTTATTATTAATGTGATCTCAATTTAGTGCTCAAACTATTTTTTGCAATAGAAGGTTTAAGTGCGAATATTTCGAAAACGGTTTGTTTAACCGAACCCAAATGATGGAAATTAATAAAATAGATACCCCTAATCTTTTTGCATAAAGATGTCATTTGCTTTGTTTCTTAAGCAACAAAAAGCATTGAAGGTTATAATGCACATCAAATGAAAGGAAATTAAATTTACTTAAAAAAGTGTGTTATGAGTTTTTTTCCACAAATGCATAGTTTTTGAGTAAATGGAGAAAAACCGAACTAATATGCACCCCTAGTTCTTTTGCATCAAAATTTCAAAAGTCATAATTTCCTTGTTTCTAGTTTAAATGCATATCAAACTACTGGGCATTGAATTCTCTTTAAAAATGTCTTGTAAGTTTTTTTCGAAAAATGCATCGTTTTTGAGTAAATGGAGGAAAACCGAACCAATACGTACTCCTAGTTCTTTTGCTTGAAAATAATATCTGCCTTGTACCTAGTTAAAATGTATATCAAATTACTGAAAATTAAATTCTCTTCAATAAAGTCTTATGAGGTTTTCTTGGAAAATGAATAGTTTTTGAGAAAACTGAAAAAAAGTAGAAGCTAGCTAGTTAGCCCTAGACTTTGTCCTTAAAAACGTCATTTTCCTTATTTCTTGACCAAAAAAAAAACATTGAAAGTTATAATGCATATCAAATGAAAGGAAATAAAAATTCCTTCAGAAAGTGTGTTATTAGTTTTTTTCGAAAAATGCATAGTTTTTCAGTAAATAGAGAAAAATTGAACCAATACGGACTCCTAGTTCTTTTGCATAAAAATTATATTTGCCTTGTTTCTAGTTGTAATGCATATCAAATTACTGGAAATTAAATTCTCTTAAAAAAAGTCTTATGAGGTTTTCTTGGAAAATTAACAGTTTTTGAGAAAACTGGAAAAAAGTAGAAGCTAGCTAGTTAGCCCTAGACTTTGTTCTAAAAGACGTAATTTTCGTTATTTCTTGACCATAAAAAAACATTAAAGGTTATAATGCACATCAAATGAAAGGAAATAAAATTTCCTTTAGAAAGTGTGTTATTAGTTTTTTTCGAAAAATGCATCGTTTTTGAGTAAATGGAGGAAAACCGAACCAATACGTACTCCTAGTTCTTTTGCTTAAAAATAATATTTGCCTTGTACCTAGTTAAAATGCATATCAAATTACTGGAAATTAAATTCTCTTAAAAAAAGTCTTATGAGGTTTTCTTGGAAAATTAACAGTCTTTGAGAAAACTGGAAAAAAGTAGAAGCTAGTTAGTAACCCCTAAACTTTGTTCTTAAAGACGTCATTTTCGTTATTTCTTGACTATAAAAAAACATTGAAGGTTATAATGTACATCAAATGAAAGGAAATAAAATTTCCTTTAAAAAGTGTGTTATTAGTTTTTTTCGAAAAATGCATAGTTTTTCAGTAAATAGAGAAAAATTGAACCAACACGTACTTCTAGTTCTTTTGCATAAAAATAATATTTGCCTTGTACCTAGTTGTAATGTATATCAAATTACTGGAAATTAAATTCTCTTCAATAAAGTCTTATGAATTTTTCCTGGAAAATGAATAGTTTTTGAGAAAACTGGAAAAACGTTGAAGCTAGCTAGTAACCCCTAGACTTTGTTCTTAAACACGTCATTTTCCTTATTTCTTGACCATAAAAAAACATTGAAGGTTAAAATACGCATCAAATGAAAGGAAATTAAATTTCCTTAAAAATGTGTCTTATGAGTTTTTTTCGAAAAATGCATAGTTTTTCACTAAATAGAGAAAAATTGAACCAATACGGACTCCTAGTTCTTTTGCTTTAAAATAATATTTGCCTTGTACCTAGTTGTAATGCATATCGAATTACTGGAAATTAAATTCTCTTAAAAAAAGTCTTATGAATTTTTCCTGGAAAATTAACAGTTTTTGAGAAAACTGAAAAAAAATTGGAGGTTAGTTAGTAACCCCTAAACTTTGTTCTTAAAGACGTCATTTTCCTTATTTCTTGACCATAAAAAAATATTGAAGGTTATAATGCATATCAAATGAAAGGAAATTAAATTTCCTTCAGAAAGTGTGTTATTAGTTTTTTTCGAAAAATGCATAGTTTTTCAGTAAATAGAAAAAAATTGAACCAATACGTACTTCTAGTTCTTTTGCATAAAAACAGTATTTGCCTTGTACCTAGTTGTAATGCATATCGAATTACTGGAAATTAAATTCTCTTAAAAAAAGTCTTATGAATTTTTCCTGGAAAATGAATAGTTTTTGAGAAAACTGGAAAAAAGTAGAAGCTAGTTAGTAACCCCTAGACTTTGTTCTTAAAGACGTCATTTTCCTTGTTTCTTGACCATAAAAAAACATTGAAGGTTATAATGCACCTCAAATGAAAGGAAATTAAATTTCCTTAAAAATGTGTCTTATGAGTTTTTTTCGAAAAATGCAAAGTTTTTCAGTAAATAGAAAAAAATTGAACCAATACGTACTCCTAGTTCATTTGCATAAAAATTATATTTGCCTTGTTTCTAGTTGTAATACATATCAAACTACTGTGCATTGAATTCTCTTTAAAAATGTCTTGTGAGTTTTTTTTCGAAAAATGCATTGTTTTTGAGTAAATGGAGGAAAACCGAACCAATACGAACCAATACGTACTCCTAGTTCTTTTGCTTAAAAATAATATTTGCCTTGTACCTAGTTGTAATGCATATCAAATTACTGGAAATCAAATTCTCTTAAAAAAAGTCTTATGAATTTTTCCTGGAAAATGAATAGTTTTTGAGAAAACTGGAAAAAAGTAGAAGCTAGTTAGTAACCCCTAGACTTTGTTCTTAAAGACGTAATTTTCCTTGTTTCTTGACCATAAAAAAACATTGAAGGTTATAATGCACATCAAATGAAAGGAAATTAAATTTCCTTTAAAAAGTGTGTTATTAGTTTTTTTCGAAAAATGCATAGTTTTTAAGTAAATCGAGAAAAACCGAACCAATATGTACCCCTAGTTCTTTTGCTTAAAAATAAAATTTGTCTGGTACCTAGTTGTAATGCATATCAAATAACTGGACATTAAATTCTCTTTAAAAAAGTCTTATGAATTTTTTTTGGAAAATGCATAGTTTTTGAGAAAACTGGGAAAAACTAGAACCAATAGGTCCCCTAGCCTTTGTGCATAAAGGCGTTACTTGCCTTGTTTCTTGAATATAAAAAAAAACATTAAGAGTTGTACTGCATATCACATGAAAGAAAATTTAATTTCCTTCAAAAGGCGTTTTATGACTTTTTTATGAAAAATACATAATTTTTGAGTAAACGGGGAAAAACCGAAATGAAAGTGACTATATCTTGACGTATCGAAAGGATATAATCCAGGATGACCTAGTTTTAAGCCGATTTCATAATTATTTAAATTAAATTTTCAAAAACAGGTGGATTGGTCGAAGTGGTCCGGTTAACTGGCCTGCTCGTTCGCCAGATTTGACTAATTTTCCTGTTTGATTTTTTTTAATAGGGATTTCTAAGGGATAAAGTAATGGCTACCTAAACCTACCTCTACTACTCTAGACGATATGAAAAACTAAATTTGTTACGTTATAGCCGGTACGAAACTAAGTATTTGAAAGTTTGAACTACTTTTATAAACCCTTTTTCTGAACTGCATATAATTAAACCATCACCATACTGACCTTTCTTATGGCCAAGAGGACGAAAAATGTGTGTAAATTGTAAAAAAGTAGCACGACATATCACACGAGTATAATAACATTTGGACAAAATTAAAAATTAATGAAAAAATAAATTTGAAATAAAGAAAATTGATGATAATTTGACATAGCCAGGCAAAAGGTCGATTCTGGCACAAACCTGGCTGGATGGTAATGATTCGGACAATGTGCCTGGACTCAAAGTCGAGTGATATTGTTGCAAGTGGGCTGGAGACATACTGGCCGGGGCCTACAACATCACATCGATCGGTAAACTTGACAATACAAAATATCAATAAAAAAAAACAATAAATAATAATAATAATAATATAATAAAAGAAGCATCAGGAATTGACTTTTCTTAATAAAATATGCATGCATGCATGTACCGAGGGTAAATTCTTATTTTGTATTGTCATAAAAACTCTTATTCATACTCCCTCGGTTTAAGGTTATAAAAAATAAATTGTTGTATTTAAATTGACTGTACTGGCTGAATATTGTTATTAAAAAAGTGGTGCAATATAAAAGGTTTTGCAGTCGGAAGTGGATCGGAAGACGTCTCGGGATCTATTAAGGCCTGTTTAAAGTGGTAGAACAAAAAATCTACATTATCATCTAAATAGTCAAATAAAATAAGAAGCCTGATATAGTCTTCTAAACTTTAGTAAACTATGACAATATTCCAGGCAGTTCCTAAATTATACCTAAAAATGTCCACTGATGCTTAAATTTACTTTTTGACCTTGATGGACAAAATTACTTTTGCTTTGAGATACAGGAAATATTTTGGTAAAGAATTATTGGAAAACAAACCCACTTTCTCATGCAGAAATTCTTTTAAGCCATTTCCAAATATTTCTCAAAATATTCATAATAATAGTGACAATT
This sequence comes from Anthonomus grandis grandis, assembly GCF_022605725.1. NCBI lineage: Eukaryota > Metazoa > Arthropoda > Insecta > Coleoptera > Curculionidae > Anthonomus > Anthonomus grandis. The sequence continues at coordinate 4,029,712 of NC_065565.1, forward strand.
TACTACGAAAATTGGCAAAAAAATATGCCTCAACTAAAACTGCCCTAACTGTCGAAATTTTTAGTCTACAACAACGTTTTCACCCTCAAATCCATCCTTAGAAATCCTTTAATATTACTGTAAAAAAAATTATGACAATATTCCCAGTAGTTCCTAAGTTATACCCAAAAACATCCACTAATGTATAAAAATCTTGATGATGCATGACGAGTCTCATAATATCAAAGCTGCAGCTCTTGGACTTTGATCGATAAAATTGCTTCTAACTTGGAGAGTTTTTCAAGTACAAATAATGTTTTGCTATGGAATTATTGGAAAATATACGCACTTTCTTGTGCAAAAACCCTTTTAAGAGAATTCGAATCACTTCTTAAAATATTTCCAAGGATAGTGAATATTTACTTTATAAATTGTCCAAGAAATTTGCCCCAACCAAAATTGCTCTAACTTCCAAATTTTTTAGTCTAGGACGGCGTTTTTACCCTCACATCCATCCTCAGGAACTCCTTAACATTACTTTAAAAAAATCATGAAAATATTCCCGGTAGTTCCTAAGTTATACCCAAAAACGTCCACTAAAGCACAAAAATCTTGATGCTGTATGACGAGCTCAAAGTCTCAAAGTTGACAGCTTTTGGACCTTGATGGACAAAATTGCCTCTAACTTGGAGAGTTTTTGAGGTACAAAAAATGTTTTGGTATCGAATTATTGGAAAAGAAATGCACTTTTTCGTGCAAAAACCCTTTTTATCAATTTTCAATCATTTCTCAAAATATTTAATATAATATTGGCAATTTACTCGAAAATTAGCAAAAAAAATATGCCCCAACCAAAACTGCTCTAACTATCGAAATTTTTAGTCTACAACAACGTTTTCACCCTCAAATTCATCCTTAGAAATCCTTTAATATTACTGTGAAAAATTATGACAATATTCCCAGCGGTTCCTAAGTTATAGTCAAAAACGTCCACTAATGCACAAAAATCTTGCTGTTGCAATACGAGATTCGAAAACTCAAATCTGGTAGCTCTTGGACCTTGATGGTCAAAATTGCCTCTAACTCAAAATGTCCTTAAGATACAAGGAATTTTTTGATACTGAATTATTGGAAAATAAATGCACTTTCTAATGCAAAAATTCTTTTAAGCCATTTCCAATTATTCTTTAAAATATTCATAATCAAATTTTGTGTTATATATATATTATACGTCTTATTTTATAGGTTTCAATTTTTTTATGTCATTTTAAGTTTTATTTATTATTTATTTTACCTTAATTTTATTGTGTGTTTGTATTCTGATTTTAGTAAATTTTAACTCATTTTATATTTTAAAATTTTATTTTTATAATTCAAATTTAGTATTTATTCTTTTAGCTTAAGATTTTATTTATATGATTTTATTTTTACATTGTATATGTTTGTTTTTCTTACCTTTTTTTATATTTTCACTCATATGTGAATGCATAATCTTAAACATGTTTATTTGCCAACAATACTCGTACCTCATACCAGCACTAATATTGTAATATTGTCCCTATTTTTTGGTTTTTAATTTTAGTTTATTGCTTTTTAATATTATATTAGATGCCATACTACGTTTTTTTTTATGTAGCAGATTTTGCTAAATAAAGATTATTATTATTATTATTATTATTATTAATAATAGTGGTAATTTATTACGAAAATTGGCAAAAAAAAATATGCCCCAACCAAAACTGCTCTAACTGTCGAAATTTTTAGTCTACAATGACGTTTTTACCCTCAAATCCATCTATAAAAACCTCTTAATATTACTGTGAAAAATTATGAAAATATTCCCAGCGGTTCGTAAGTTATAGTCAAAAACGTCCACTAATGCACAAAAATCTTGCTGTTGCAATACGAGATTCGAAAACTCAAATCTGGTAGCTCTTGGACCTTGATGGTCAAAATTGCCTCTAACTCAAAATGTCCTTAAGATACAAGGAATTTTTTGATACTGAATTATTGGAAAATAAATGCACTTTCTAATGCAAAAATTCTTTTAAGCCATTTCCAATTATTCTTTAAAATATTCATAATCAAATTTTGTGTTATATATATATTATACGTCTTATTTTATAGGTTTCAATTTTTTTATGTCATTTTAAGTTTTATTTATTATTTATTTTACCTTAATTTTATTGTGTGTTTGTATTCTGATTTTAGTAAATTTTAACTCATTTTATATTTTAAAATTTTATTTTTATAATTCAAATTTAGTATTTATTCTTTTAGCTTAAGATTTTATTTATATGATTTTATTTTTACATTGTATATGTTTGTTTTTCTTACCTTTTTTTATATTTTCACTCATATGTGAATGCATAATCTTAAACATGTTTATTTGCCAACAATACTCGTACCTCATACCAGCACTAATATTGTAATATTGTCCCTATTTTTTGGTTTTTAATTTTAGTTTATTGCTTTTTAATATTATATTAGATGCCATACTACGTTTTTTTTTATGTAGCAGATTTTGCTAAATAAAGATTATTATTATTATTATTATTATTATTAATAATAGTGGTAATTTATTACGAAAATTGGCAAAAAAAAATATGCCCCAACCAAAACTGCTCTAACTGTCGAAATTTTTAGTCTACAATGACGTTTTTACCCTCAAATCCATCTATAAAAACCTCTTAATATTACTGTGAAAAATTATGAAAATATTCCCAGCGGTTCGTAAGTTATAGTCAAAAACGTCCACTAATGCACAAAAATCTTGCTGTTGCAATATGAGTTTCAAAAACTTAAATTTGGTAGCTCTTGGACCTTCACGGACAAAACTGCCTCTAACTTAGAGAGTTTTAGAGGTACAAGAAATGTTTTGCTATAAAAATATTGGAAAAGAAACGCACTTTCTCGTGCAAAAACCCTTTTTATCAATTTTCAATCATTTCTCAAAATATTTATTATATTAGTGGCAATTTACTCGAAAATTAGCAAAAAAATATGCTCCAATCAAAACTGCTCTAACTATCGAATTTTTAGTCTACAATGACGTTTTTATCCTCATATCCATCCTCAGGAACCCCTTAATATTACTGTGAAAAATTATGAAAATATTCCCAGCGGTTCGTCAGTTATAATCAAAAATGTCCACTAATGCAAAAAAATCTTGCTGTTGCAATATGAAATTCAAAAACTCAAATTTGGTAGCTCTTGGACCTTGATGGACAAAATTGCCTCTAACTTAGAGAGTTTTTGAGGTACAAGAATTGTTTTAGTATGGAATTATTGGAAAAGAAACGCACTTTCTTAAGCAAAAACCCTTTTAAGAGAATTCCAATCATTTTTTAAAATATTTCCCAAAATAGTAGATATTTACTTTATAAATTGTCAAAGAAATATGCCCCAACCAAAATTGCTCAAACTTCCAAAGTTTTTAGTCTACAACAACGTTTTTACCCTCAAATCCATCCCCAGAAACCATATCTTATTACTGTGAAAAAAGTATCGAAATATTCCGAATGGTTCCTAAGTTATACTCAGAAACGTCCACTGATGCATAAAAGTCTTGATGTTGCAATATGAATTTATACTTGGTACGAAAATTGGCAAAAAAATATGCCCAACCCAAAACTCTCAATATTTTTAGTCTACAATGACGTTTTTACTTTCAAATCCATCTTATGTTCCCAGGAGTTCCTAAATTATACTCAAAAACATCCACTAATGCACAAAAATCATGATGATGCATGACTTGGAACTTGATGGACAAAATAGCTTCTAACTTCTTAACTTTTTGAGATACAGGAAAACTTCTGGTATGGAATTATTGGAAAAGAAACCCACTTTCTTAGGCCAGAACCCTTTTAAGAGAATTTCAATAATTTCTTAAAATATTTCCAAGGACAGTGAACATTTACGTTGTAAATTTTTAAAGAAATATGCTCTAACCCAACTCTATGATATAACTTTCAAATTTTTTAGTCTAGGACGACGTTTTGCCCTCTCATCCATCCTCAGGAACCTCTTAATATTACTGTGAAAAATTATGAAAATATTCCTAGAGGTTCGTAAGTTATACTTAAAAACGTCCACTAATGCACAGAAATCTTGGTGTTGGAATATGAGTTTCGAAAACTCAAATTTGGTAGCTCTTGGACCTTGATGGACAAAATTGCCTCTAACTTGGAGAGTTTTTGAGGTACAAAGAACGTTTTGGTATTAAATTATTGGAAAAGAAATGCATTTTCTTATTCAAAAACCCTTTTCAGCCATTTTCAATCATTTTTCAAAATATTCATAATAATAGTGGTAATTTACTACGAAAATTGGCAAAAAAATATTCCCCAACCAAAACTACTGTAACTTTCAAATTTTTTAGTCTAGAACAACGTTTTTACCTTCAACTCGATCCTCAGGAACTTCTTAATATTACAGTGAAAAATTATTAAAATATCCTCAGCGATTCCTAAGTTATTGCCAAAAACGTCCACTGATGCAGAAAATTCATGATGTTGCAATATGAGTTTTAAAATGTCGAATTTGGATGGACAAAATTGCATCTAACTCAAAAAGTCCTTAAGGCACAAAAAACGTTTTGATATGGAATTGTTGGAAAAGAAACGCCTTTTCTTGTAAAAAACCCCTTTTAAGCTGTTTTCAATTATTTGTGAAAATATTCATAATAATAGTGGCAATTTAATAGGAAAATTGGCAAAAAAGATATGCCCCAACCAAAACTGCTCTAACTGTCGAAATTTTTAGTCTACAATGACGTTTTTACCCTCAAATCCATCCTCAGAAACCACTTAATATTACTGTAAAAAATGTTCCTGAGTTACACTTAAAAACGTCCATTAATACACAAAAATCTCGGTGTTGCAATATGAGTTTCAAAGACTCAAATTTGGTAGCTCTTGGACCTTGATGGATAAAATTGCCTCTAACTTGGAGAGTTTTTGTAGTACAAAAAATTTTTTGGTACGGAATTATTGGAAAAGAAATGCACTTTCTCGCCCAAAAACTCTTTTTATCAATTTTCCATAATTTATCAAAATATTTAATATGATATTGGCAATTTACTCGAAAATTAGCAAAAAAAATATGCCCCAACTAAAACTGCTCTAACTGTCGAAATTTTTAGTCTACAATGACGTTTTTACCCTCAAATCCATCCTCAGGAACCCCTTAATATTACTGTGAAATTTTATGAAAATATTTCCAGGGGTTCCTAAGTTATATTCAAAAACGTCCACTAATGCACAAAAATCTTGTTGTTGCAATACGAGATTCGAAAACTCAAATTTGGTAGCTCTTGGATCTTCATGGACAAAATTGCCTCTAACTTGGAGAGTTTTTGAGGAACAAGAAATTTTGGTATTGAATTAATGGAAAAGAAACGACACATCTTGTGCAAAAACCCTTTTTAGCAATTTTCATTTATTTCTTAAAATATTCATAATAATAGTGGTAATTTACTACGAAAATTAGAAAAAAAATATGCCCCAACCAAAACTGCTCTATCTATCGAAATTTTTAGTCTAGGACGACGTTTTTACCCTCACATCCATCCTCAGGGACCCCTTAACATTACTGTAAAAAATTATGAAAATATTCCCAGCGGTTCGTAAGTTATACTTAAAAACGTCCACCAATGCACAAAAATCTTAATGTTGCAATACGAGTCTCAAAAATTCAAAGTTAGCAGCTATGGGACCTTGATGGACAAAATGGCTTGTAACTCAAAAAGTCCTGAAGATACAGAAAACATTTTGGTATGGAATTGATCGAAAAGAAACGCCCTTTCTTGTGAAAAACCCCTTTTACGCCATTTCAAATTATATCTCAAAATATTCACAATATTAGTGCTAATTAATTACGAAAATTGGCAAAAAAATTATGTTCCAACTAAACCTGTTCTAATTTCCTTAACCTTAGTACCTAACTTTAATATAAATCCAGAGACTAAAAAAACACTTATTTAATTTTTATTTTTACATATTATATCTGTGCATATGTAAGTGGTTTTATGTTTAAATTGCCTTCTTCCTAAGTCTTTTTATTTTTATTTCTACACTTGTTAACACACTAGTTTTAGGTTTTATATTGTTAACTATGAGTTTATAGTTTCTCGAATTTTGCCTTGTTACTTTGTATCTAGCAAGTATGTTAAATAAACAAATTATTATTATTATTATTGTTATTAATATAGCGAATTAAAAATTTAAAAACCGGTTTACCCGGTCACCATATCGTATAGGTCGATCAATAGGAGGTACTTTTCTTAAGTCGTAGAAGGAATTTTATTAAAAAGTCTTAAATAGCAGCATTGCAAAACACTGTATGCTGAGGACATAAATTTGCTAAAAAAAAACAAAAAACTAGGGTTAGGGTTGGTAACTGGAACCATCGGCAATTTCTCAAAAAAAATTCAACTCTCTAACTATAGTACTTTTTTATTTAAAAATAAATAAATGTCAATCGTATCCAATTAAATTATGCACCAATTTTTTTAAATAACTTGATTGACGAGACCTAAGAGGACGAAACTTTCAGAACTGATAGTTGGAACCTACGGCAATTCCTCCAAAAAATTTGAACTCTCTAACTATAGTAGTTTTTTTATTAAAAAATAAATAAATATCAATCGTATCCAATTAAATTATGCACAATTTTTTTTAAATAACTTGATTGACCAGACCTAAAAGGACGAAACTTTCAGGATTGATAGCTGGAACCTTAATCAGGTCCTCCAAGAAATTTCAATTCTCTAACTATAGTACTTTTTTATTTAAAAATAAATAAATGTCAATCGTATCCATTTAAATTATGCACCAATTTTTTTTAATAACTTAATTGACAAGACCTAAAAGGATGAAACTTTTAGGGTTGATAACTGGAACCTTCGGCAATTCCTTTAAAAAATTTTAACTTTCTAATTAAATTAGTTATTTAATAAAAAAATAAATAGACGACAATTGAGTTCAATTAAATTATGCGTCAACTTTAAGTTTAAATTCAAATAACTTTTGACTGATGAGACCTAAAAGGATGAAACTTTCAGGGTAGATAGACAGAACCCTTGACAGTCCTTGCATAAAATTTCAACTTTCTACATATATTACTTTCTTATTCAAAAATAAATCAATGTCATCTAAATGTATATGATGGCCATCTCGTATATTTTCGTCAAATTTCTTGGCAATAGTAAGCTGACTTTCACTTTAAATAAACCGTTTTTCAGCTCTTCTTGATCCACTTCCGACACATAAAGAGTGACCAAAAAACAGAAAAAAGAAACCAGAATAAGGAAACTTCAAGAGAAAAAAAAACAATGAAAAAACAAGAAAATAAACTGAAGGAGTAGGAGTAACCCGGCTCACCGTGTGATACTTATGCAAGTAGTCCCTCTGAGGGCTATGGTGCGACTTGGGGGTGGATCTACCGCTTACTGGGGGTGACTGCCGCTCGAGGCTCCTGCCCCGCGCCAGGAGGTTCATGTGCTCCATGCTGCCCACCCGGGACTCCAACTCTTCGGCCCGGGCTTCGGTGTTCTGTTTCTCCTCCTGGATCAGTCGGATCTCGTTGTTGATCGCGTCCAGTTGCTCCTGCAGCATCATCGCGAGCGTTTGGGCGTCGGTGTGGCCAGACGGGGAGAGGATGTCGGTGGTGCTAACGGAATAAAATTTATAAATTAAATTATAAAATGTTAAGATTCAGGAGATTGTGATGAAAAAGACGATGCAAGTATATAAATAAACACAGTACTGGTGTTGAAGAAGTTTGTCTTGTCGGGGAACTAGTTAGTGTTAATTAAAACAGGGATTCTTTAGTGAACTTTTGGTTTGGGTGTATTTATTAGACGTATATGGTCAAGGTATATTTACTAAAATGTAAAATGTACGTATATGATATACTATTCTGTTTACAAAAGGAAGAAAATTTCGGCATTTGAGAAATTGACACGGGATTTACATATGTATCTAGTTTTTGAATTTGAAAAATCACCGTTTTTCGTGTATAATACCCAATCTAATAACACTCTTTTTGTAATAAATATTTATTAATATACATATATATACTTACATATAATTTAAATAAATAAACTGCATTATTAGATAGGATACTAACGACGAAAATAAATGTTAGTCATGCGTATTGTTT